>NC_090733.1:28649684-28657184 GCF_036898095.1 Palaemon carinicauda
CTCCTGAAGGAGTCCATTCCCTCCCTGAGAAGGTAGCAGCCGTTCAGGATTTCCCAACGCCCTCGACCGTTAAAGCTCTGCAGGAATTCTTGGGCATGATCAACTATTATCACCGTTTTCTGCCAGCCATTGCCGCCACTCTCGCTCCCCTCTACGCCTCCCTCAAGGGCAAGCCAAAGGACCTGAAGTGGGGTCCCCTTTAAGAAGCAGCCTTCTGCAATGCAAAGAAGGCCCTATCAACTGCTGAGGCTCTCACTTTTCCTATCCCACACGCCCCTCTCCTTCTCTCCACCGATGCCAGCGACGTCGCTATTGGTGCAGTACTCGAGCAGGTGGTCAAAGGCTCGCCCCGCCCATTGGCCTTCTTCAGCAGAAAACTGTCCAAGGCAGAATCGGGTTATTCTACCTTCGATCGAGAATTGCTAGCGGTGCACTTGGCTGTCCGTCACTTTCGCCATTTCTTAGAAGGTACGCCCTTCGTCATTCGCACAGACCACATGCCTCTGGTGCACGCCTTCACTCGACAGTCTGACGCCTGGTCCGCCCGTCAACGCCGACATCTCTCCGCCGTGGCTGAATACAATTGCACCCTCCAATACGTCCCTGGGAAAATGAATCCCGTTGCCGATGCCCTGTCAAGAAACACGTTGGCTGCCGTTCAACTGGGATTGGATTATAATGCCCTGGCTGAAGCCCAACGACAGGATCCAGAGTATCAAGCTTGTAGGACATCCTGCACGTCCCTCCATTGGCAGGATTTTCCCCTCAAAAACTCCAACACCACCCTCCTCTGTGACGTCAGTACTGGTAGACCGCGACCTTGGATTCCTGCTCCCTTGCGCCGACAGGTGTTTGATTTCATCCACGGCCTTTCACATCCCTCGTGCCATTCTACTGCACAGCTGCTGAAGGGAAAGCTCATTTGGCACGGCATTTCTAAGGATGCTAAGGATTGGGTCTGTGCCTGTACTTCTTGCCAAACTTCCAAAGTACATCGACACACGGATTCAGAAGTGGGCACCTTTCCTCAACCTCAGCGTCGTTGCGCACACATTCACGTCGACGTTGTAGGCCCTGTACCAACCGTGTTTCACATAATTGTACATAATTCCTTTTGTATATATTATGCTTGTATCTTCGCTCCTCCCTCGCACTAAAACGAACATGAAAATTCAAGTCTGGTTTTTCCTTTGTGATATTGTCTGCCTTGTGAACTTGTCATGTCCTGTTGCCTTGAGGTTTTGTATATAAGGAGAGTGTTCCACAACAATATAGCTCAGTCGTTTCCAATCTGCCTTTGATTTCACAACTCCTCTCTCGGCCCGTCACATTGGTGACCCCGGAAGTCGACTCGCTCCCACCGCCTTCCACCCCCACCCCCTCGCCCCTTCATCGTTGGTACTATGGCGGACTCTACGGCAGTTGGTGCTGCGGCCGCTCCATTCAAACTTTCATCGTTTGCCAGCGGAGAGGCGTTTGCTTGGTTTCAGCGCGCAGAAGTCCAGTTTCGCATCAAGGGCGTGACTCGCTCAACCACCAAAGCAGATTATGTTCTCGCGGCGATACCCGAGGACACCTTCCCAGAAATATCCGACTGGCTTTGTGAACAAGGAGACACCCCAATAGCATATGACGACCTCAAATCATACCTTCTGCAGCAGTACTCGCCGTCGCCAGCCGCCCGTATAGCAAAGCTTTTTCAGCTCTCGCAACAACCGTTGGGGGACCAAAGGGCTTCGCTTGCCCTCAGGGAAATGACCAGTATCGCTCGCCTTCAACCTGCCGCAGACGGCTCTCCTCGTGAGGTGAACCTACTCCGTGCCCTTTGGATACGCCGTTTACCTGAACCTGTGCGCGCTGCCATACCCGATGTCAATAGTTTACCCATAAAGGACTTGATGACCAAAGCCGACGCCCTTATGGACAGCCACTTCAAGACCTCCATCAACGCCTCCACCCCTGACGACGAGGATGCCTATTCAACGACAACTGAAGCTGACATGAATGCCATAGGACATACACGCCTACCCCGTGACGTGCCGAAGCGGAGACAAAGCCGCCCACCACCCACCAATCGCTTGCGCCCCAACGAACGACTTCTACAGCCACTTACTACCTCCCATCCACCGCAGTTTTGCTACTACCACTTCAGATTCGGGGCAACCGCGAAGAAATGTGCCAAAGATTGTCAGTGGCCAAAAAACGTGTAGGTAGGCCATCGCTTGTGGCGGTGGCCTCCCATGTTTCTAATCTTTTCTTTTTACAGGATGCAGGAACGGGCGTGCGATTTTTGGTAGACACGGGTGCTTGTCGTTCTCTTTTGCCAAGGAAACTCTTCAAGGCACAACGTAGTCTGTCTATATCTGCCGACGTCCGCTTGGTAGCTGCCAACGGATCTGCGATACCCACCTATGGTTACGAGAGCCTCACATTATCGTTCGGAAACGGTAAATTCAATTGGAAGTTTCTCGTTGCTGACGTCATAATGCCAATCCTCGGTGCGGATTTCCTCTCTCATTTCCACCTTCTGGTCGATGTCGCACACCGATGATTGGTCAATGCAGACTCCTACTTGTCGACACCTCTTCAACCCGCCCCCTCTAACCTCGCTCTCCACATCAGCGCACCCACGGATGCCTACGCCCACCTCCTCACGTCGTACCCGGAAGTTCTGGCTTAGGCAGAGAGGCATCGAATTTTTCATTGGCTACATAGAGCGTCGTGGGCGGAGCAAATAGAATGGCTGATCTTCATTGGCTAAGCCGCTTGCTGAGAGCGGCTGTAGTACAGTCAGAATGCCTTCCCATTCATTCCTGAGTGTTGAGTCACCATCTTGTCCTCTGGGAGCTGGCCTTTGGTTGGTGGGAGCGCTCGTCGAGAGGGTATGTAGGCTAGGCAGGCTATCTTGTCGTTGATCAAAGCTGTTGGGGTTGTTCATGTCTTGATTTGTTGGGTTGTCCTGGTTGGAGGTGTCATGGTTGGTTGGGTTATTTTTCCTTGTGTTGTTCCTTCGACAGGAGGGGAGGAGGAACATTTCCTGGGTAGTGTCGAGAGTCGGTCTTTTCTCTCTGAATAAGAAGAGCTTCAAGTATGCGAAATCTCCAGCTATCTGGAGCACGGCTTGTGATCTCGGTGTTCTTGATTATTTCCTCACGTTTGATGTTGTTATTGTGGACGTGGAGGGCATGAGCTTTTATTGCACCTTGTTGGACATGACAAGACAGTCTCTTTGACAGATGCATGGTAGTTATTCCTATGTAACGTCCAGAGCATCCTGGAACAAGGCATAAGTAGGAATAGACCACGTTGGTCTGTTTGAGAATATCCTGAGTCAGCGGGGCTGAGTTGTTCCTTATGATGAGAGACCTCGTTTTGTTAGTTTGATAATAAATAGTCAACATAACCTCTGTGTTTTTATCGACAGGGGAGATGTGACTCTTTATTATGTCTCTTATGGCCTTTTCATCTTTTTGATAATCCCAATGCATGAACCCTTTATAGTAAAGGTTGATTGTAGTTGTGATGTTCACGGTCAGTTGTTCATCCTGGTACCAGGTGTCCATGACAAGCTTGATTTCACGGCTAACTTTTCTATTAGCGTAGCCATTGTTCCCCAGGACCTGGGCGACTCGGTCGATTTCTTGGTGTGTAGCAGCCCAAGAGGAGCAGTGGGAGAGGGCTCTGCGGACATAGGCCCTGATGGTGGAGGCCTTGTACCTGGTAGGGCATTCACTGTCTCCATTCAAGCATAACCCGAGGTTAGTGGGCTTAATGTACACAGTAGTATGAAATCCGGTAGTGTTAGGAGATATAAGAACATCGTCCAGCTTTGCTATGTTCAACAGTAAACCTCAGGCAGCTGCATTCCTCAAACGTCCTGCGGAGAGTCCTGATGTCCTGAGTAGAAGGGGCCATGACAAGAGTGTCATCTATGTATCTCACGTACACGTCTGGACGACGTATTCGTGAGAAAACCCTCTCAACAACTCCCATATAAAGTTGGCAAAGAGCACACCAAGGGGAGACCCCATCGCTACACCATCCCTTTGTATATACGTGTGGCCCCTGTTCGGAGGGCCTCCTCGAGGATGTTCAGGGTTGGAGTAGAAGGGTCCCTGTAGACTCTCTCCAGGATCAAGTCGATGGTCTCTCCAATAGGAACGTTAGTAAAAAGGGACTCATCATCCAGAGAAGCAATGGTGCCACTGGTGGGGAACCCTTTTAGCTTACTCAGGAACTCAGTAGATGAGGCGACACTGAACTCGTTTGGAACATAAGTGGTCAGGAGGCTGCTAAGTCTTTTTGCCAGCTGGTAGGTCGGCGCCGGGCACTGGCTGATAATAGGTCTGAGTGGGTTGCCGTTCTTATGAGTCTTCACATTACCATATAGGTAACCAGGGCTAAAATCCCTAGTGATGGTCTGGAAGTGGACGGCGTTTGTGGCTGCATTAACTTTTTCAATTGTCTTGTTGGCCTCTCTCTTGATCTCTTTGATGGGGTTGTAGGAGAGCTTTTCAAACCTGGATGAATCTCCCAATATCAGGTCAAGTTTGCTGTGTTACTCTTCCATATCTATCAAGACAAAGGCAGCAGTTTCTCGCTCTCCTTTTCTCTTATTGTTCGTTGCATAGAAAGAATTCGAAAAGGATGCCTGTATCTTGTTGGAATCTAGAGAGAAAATTGCAGAGGACTATCTCCAGACTAAAACTATTAAATTCTCAGTTTCAATACTCTGTTTAGTTTTTCTTTCTTATTTTCACGTCAACCAGGAAAATATGCCTTCACTCATAGAAATTAACTAAAAATTAAATCATGATTTTGTATATCTTCAATATTGAATACTACGTTTTCATTGTCAAGATATGTATGAAGGTTTTGCGCTCTTTGGAGAAACATTACCAAAATTAGAGTTTAGATTTTTGTAGACAATTATTAGGTAAATTAACATAGTCCACTTTCCAAATGTAATGCTTCTCTGTTGCCTATACTAATGCTCCCCCTTGAATATACGTATATACTGTATACTGAATGTAAACCATATCTATAGTCAGCTGTCACTAAGAGCACATATTTGTAATGATTGATTTTAAGCATTATTAGTCTTTTCTTCTACCTTGAGTATTGATTATGTTGATATTCAAAATCTATTCCAGTCTCTTGACTTTCATAGACACATATTATCTAATCTTCACATTAAAGATATACGGAAAATATATGAATTGGTCCGGAATGCATTAGAGCTAGCATGGCATTCTCATTGTTATTGTTGCATGCGTTTTTTTATATTATTTGGCTACCAAACACACTTCAAACTTTTTCGTCCAACTGTTCCGATGACATAGCGGATAGTCAGCCTTCTGTTTTGAACACATTTTTATAAAAGATAAAGTCATCGATTTTAAACCATAATGATAAATTTTCCTTTGGTAACTTATGGGTAAGAATAGCCAAGATTTATTCTAATGGAGATCCTTGACTCATCTTTTTTTAATCTGAAGAGATGTCAATAGAAAAATGATGATTGTAAGAAGGTAATGCCAAAGAAAAGGTGAATGTTAAAAGCGATGAAAGTAATCCAGTGTATTGTCTTTATACCATTAAGCAATATTAATAAGTCATGCAGTTCTAAAATAAAATCTTTCTTATACTTTTATAGAAACTATACAAGTGTAAAGTGGAATGATATTATATATATATATATATATATATATATATATATATATATATATATATATATATATATATATATATATATATATATATATATATGCACGCACCCATGTTTTATATATATGAATATTTATATATATATATATATATATATATATATGTGTGTGTATATATAATTTATATATGAATATATATATATATATATATATATATATATATATATATAAGTATAAATAAATATATATATATATATATATATATATATATATATATATATATATATATATATATGTATGTTTATATATATGTATATGTTCACATATGTATATTTATATATATACATATATACATATATATAATGTATATATATATATATATATATATATATATATATATATATATATATACAGTATATATATATATATATATATATATATATATATATATATATATATATATATATATATATATATATATATATATATGTATATATGTGAGTGTGTATGTACGTATATATATATATATATATATATATATATATATATATATATATATATATATATATATATATATATATATATATATACACACAAACATAAAAGATGTTGTTTGCATTAATGGAATGATATTAGTCGTCTTCATCCCTGTACCCCTTTTATGATATACTTCTGGTCAACATAAGCTAGATCATATATCAATGGAATATATATATTTTTAGAATTAAACAATAATCTAGTTTTATTTTAAGGTCAATAATATTTTGAATAAATGAAATCCATTTGGATTTAACAAATATTTTTCTACTATCTAAAGCGTCGGGTACTGAATGATAAGCCAATGCTCATCAAATATATTTACATAAAAGAAAAAGATTAAGATCATGACCTCATTATCATTTTGTGGTTCGATATAAACTCCAATCTCGTGTATTTTTTATCACTTTTTTATTTTTTCCCTCGGAAGACTTGATGCCGATACTTCTTAAGTCTCTGTTTCTCTGTATTTCACAAAAATACAATTATGAACATCACACATATTGCTATGAAGAGTCCTTAGAGTGTGTGCAGACTCTTTATATAATGAAAAAAATTGGATTATTCATTATATTTTTCGTTGATTCGTCATAAATCAAAGAAGAGTCTCCTAGAATTAGAATTTCGGTTAACAGACTGTTAGTTTTATAGTTAGATCAAAAAATGTTCTAATATTGAATAATGTCAGTTGAATGATTACGTTTTATGAGGTGATTTCTAGAGAGAGAGAGAGAGAGAGAGAGAGAGAGAGAGAGAGAGAGAGAGAGAGAGAGAGAGAGAGAGAGAGAGAGAGTATTATGTCTTTTGAGTCTTGTATCCATATAATTATTATAATCATTATTCGAGGTATTATTATTATCATTAATATTATTATTTGTAGTAGTTGTAGTAGTAGTAGTAGTACAAGAAATGTTACTCGATATTGCATACAGATATTACAGTTGTAGATATACGAGGGAAGACGTGTAAGTTACTTTCATTATATTTCTCCCGCTGGGCATTTTCCAGGAGAGATTACATGTGACTTTCCATAAGCCACAAAGAATTGTATGATCTCATCTTCAGTTCTTTCACCTTCAAGGGTTCTCGTTGGAAAGATCAATGAGGTGCAGGAAGATGAATAATTATTTACATTCATTCTTGTTTGTTCCAAAGAGGCTTCAATATACACTTGGATTAAGAAACCATCATATATATATATATATATATATATATATATATATATATATATATATATATATATATATATATATATATATATATATGTTTGTATATATATATACATATATATATATAT
>NC_090733.1:28662184-28677184 GCF_036898095.1 Palaemon carinicauda
GATGCCTTTCCTCTCCTGACTTTATTGGAATCCTTGATTTTTGTTTTCAGGATTGGGTCTGTCACCGGCAGCGAACTGAAGTGACGTCAAGACTCTTTCCTGTTGTCATCTGGTGAGTACTTTTGAGTAAAGTATTCTCCTGACCTAGTTTTATATTTCCTTTATCTTGTTTTGTGGTAGAAAGAGGATGTGTGACTGTAGATTCCAGTGAAATCCTAGCCACTAGGTACACTATCACCTGAAGGTTTCTGTTTTGTAGTTCTTGGACAATGGCCTCGACATGCTTCATGAAAATCATTGGAGGTATACTGAGCCTGAAGGGCATAGGTTTCAATAAGTAGGCGTTTCTTGCCAGTTTGAAACTAAGGTAAGTGGGGAAGTGGTGGCCTATTGGAAGATGCATCTGTAAGATCTATGGAAATGGTGTAGTCCCCCTCGGGTAGTATGGTCAGTATTTGCGAGATAGTCAGTATCTTTAATTTGTCGTTCAGAATGAATTCAATCAGTGGGGACAAGTCCAAAATAGTTTGAAGAGTGTAGAAATCTTTCGTGGGCACCCAAAATAGTCGCCCTTGAAAGTTCATGGATTTTTTGCAATGGGTGACTCCCTTTAGATATGTTACAGAATGTAATCCTCCAAAAGTGGGGATGTGGGTTGAAATAAACTCCTGAACCGGGGTGGTTTAGGTCTCCATTTCCTGACTAGCCATTTTGATATAGTGGTTTGAGCTCAGGGATCGAACTCCTATTGATCCCTGAACAGGTGAAGACGTACCTCTACTGAAAGTTCCACATTACTGTCATGGAGGACCTGTATTTTGAGTAATCTTGCCTCTGCTTCCTCAGCCTCAAGTTTAACTGCCTCTTCTCGACCTTCCCCTGTTACTGGAGCCCTTCTTATTAGCTTTGGCAGGGTCAATTATGGTGGTAACTCTCTCGTATACCGGCTTGAATGCTGGAGAATGTGAAACATACTGCTGTGAAACCGTGTACAGAGTCTGAGGGATGGCGGAAAACTGAGGCTATCGAGACAGGAAAGAATTTCCTTTCTTTAAAGGGACTTCTGGGCTTCTTGCCCTTGTGTTGAGGTATTTCATTGGGGGTAATTTCCGGTTTAGAGGACATACCTCAATTGTCTATAAGGCTCTTATTCCCTTGTGCTGCTTGTCCATGACTTCTTTAACCAATTTTTCCCTATGAAGCATGATTAGGTGAGTCTTTGCCAAGACAGGGAAGAGATCAGATTTGGAATAGTTTCCAATAAGCATTTCTAGATTAGATTGAAAGAGTAAAGAGGCAGAAGTCTCTCTTTAGCTTCCAGTTCTCCCTTAAATATGGGTCCGGGAATCCTTGGCAGTTTCTCATTAAACTGATTGCTGCTGATATCTTTATCTAGATTTCCAACCGTGAAGGTATGTTGAAAGTTCTCCCAGCTATTTGAATAGTAAGGAAGGGCTAGAGACACATGTTTACTTTCCTCTAGCACTGGGAATGGCCTACCCTCCACTACTGCTCTCATCCTTGGGGGCCACAAAGGTAGCCTGTTTCCTGACAAAGGCAGAAAGCTGGCTATTGGTGAATTCAGCCATCTTTAACTCTCCAACTAAAAGGGAGTGAGCCTTGCTTTGATCTAAAATTATTGCTTTCTTACTGATCGTATCATCTGTAATGGACGCTTCTGAGTTAAGGGTAAGGGTAACTATCGATCTATGGAAATAGTTCCAATTCTGAAACTGTTTTGGAACCCAAACCATCCTCAATGTGGAGGAACCCTTCCGTTAAGACCATATGTTCAGCGTAACGCCAAGGGTTCATAACTGTGTATTCTGGTAGGCTCTAAGATGTGGGAGCCTTGGAAACAGGTGCCTTTTCTAAAGCTTCTATCCTCGCTGTTAGGTCCGGTTGAGAACGTTCATATTTGGTGGTGAGGTTCTCCATGAAAGCTTTCATGGACACCATTAGTTTCAAGTTACCAGGAAGTGAAGTTTTGTATAAAGTTGGAACTGGGGTGGAGGTGGAAGCTGGCGTTTGAGCAGCAGAGATGGGGGAAAGTAAAGAGGCACTGGGAGCTGTACTTACTTGATGTACATCCAATGAATCTTATTAGGCTTCCATGGTCAGCAGGATCCTCTCCCTCTCTGACGACACAGAAGTAGTCGAAATGTTATCGGCATCTAGACTCATGACTTGCAGAACGTCCTGGCACCGGCAGGAGTTGAACCGTCGGTAACAGGTGACCAAACATAGAGGTCACTTCAGCCTTGGGAAAGAGGAGGTTATTCAATTCTACAGAATGATGGTAAGGGACACCTCGCTGAGAACTCTTCTGGAAGTCTCTTACCCAGTGTTGGAGCATCCTCCAACATCGTTCTCGGAAGTTCAAAGAGACCTCTGTGGCATAGAAGCCAGTCTCAAGGAGATCCGAGCAAACTTTGTAGATGGTATGTTCAAGGATTGCAACGGATCCCTTGGAAATATGACAATCAGCATGTTGCCGGCACGTGTTATGGCCAAAGACAACTTGACCTGCCTGGTACAAGTAACTGTTGAACACTTCATTCATCAGCAACCTGTAAAGAAGAGACATTTCAATAAGTACATATCCTTAAGAATTTTGTCTTCTTAAAATTAGGCAAACAGAATATATCCTAACCTAAATAAGCCTACCACCTCAAAAATGGCTAAAGATTGAACATAATCAGAACACATGCCCAACAGCTCAGAAATCAATATAGATTTGTGAAGCAAAGTACAATGATGTTGTGGTAAGAATATGGAGGAAAGGTTCACATTAAAGGGCCACCTGAATTTCCAGAGTTGGTCTATCGGAACAACCTAAGAAGGCAAGTTCACTCATCATACTGGCTAGACCACCAACAGCTGCCCCCGAGGTGGCAGAAGCTGGGTCAAGCCGGCAACTATTTCTATTAGCCAATAAAAGACTGACCTGTCAATACCCCAGGCATGTCAAGACAAGGCGGCAGATATATTGTAAAGTTAACATGGGCAGAGTGAATAATCCCATAGGGAAGGGTCCACACTCAGGGCAAGTGCAGGAAAGATAAGTAGGGGTGTAGCCCGTAAGATAATGAGAGCCGTACAAGACGGCCAGGACACTAAGAATTAGAAATTCCACGGATGTCCTGACAACCAGGCAGGATCCAATCGACCAACTCCAGAGGACAATGTTCCTCAGATGTGGGATATGAAAGAGCAGATGTCTAGTCAATGGCATCAACTGAGGCGACGGAGGGAGTGACCCAAAGCTAACACAGCCAGTACTAGAAGAAATCAAGCTGACAAGACAGGAAGCAGAGACAGAAGGGGACACCTCTTTCGAGATAGACTAACTAGGCAAGGGAGTCAAGACTCCATAGCAATAGTAATAGCAATTAGCAATAGCAATCCTTATTGAATCGGCTGCGTGGACTTTAAGTGCATAAAGCACTTGCTGACAACAGGCTCTACGTATCGGGACATGATACTCTAGAAGAGGCTCTTGGGGAATACTGCCAATGCTCAGCCGATTTCAGGCTCCGTCAACTATGCCCCCCCACCCCCATTTGCTCTCAAGAACTGGTAGCCAAGTCCTACGTGCTCAGCCATAGTCCCTGAAGGAACACACTCGAGGTTAATGTCATTCCATGCAATATATGGTTCAACAGTACAGTTCCTAAGGTCTTAGGTACGGTTTGCCCTAAACTCCTCAGAAAAATGTAGTTGGGCACCATTTGTAGCTGGTAATCCTGCTCAAGAAGTGAGGCTGCAGACATATAGCAGGTACTGCCAGGGTGGCAGAGGAGGACCCCAAAGGGTATCTACCTTATGCCTAAATAGCGTTAGGCAATAGGAAGAACTGTGTAGGCAAGCCTAGCCTACCTAGCCGGTGATGGAAAGCTAAAAAGCTACAGTAGGATGACTAGACGAGAGGAACATAGTTCCCAGTACAATGAGGTCATGGCCGAACTAGAAAGGGGAAGGGACAGAATAAACACCGAATGGTGGTCTTTAAGGCGGCAGAGAGATTTTGACGAGAGGACGAAGATATCTCACCTGGCTATGGCCAGGAAAGATAGCTCATAAGTAGGCAAACTAACAGGTAAAAGGATAAGAGAAGAAGGGGGTGGTGATGGGGGACTCAGAAAATGGTGAAACGTCATACAAGGAAGGCCCAACAGTGACATTAGAACAGCCATAGTGTTTCAAAGGGTCTACTGTGATAGGGCACCGAGAACAAGTCCTCACAATAATGCATAGCCTAACAAAGACTATGAGAGAAGCCTACAAATGGTTAAGGCAGCACACGTTTGTCTAATAGCCAGCACCAGAACAGGAGGTAAAGAGTTCCAATGAGTAAACATATGTAGACACAGGGAACAGGATCCCAAGACCTGTGCTTCCTCGCCAAACATAAGGCTAATTGTAAAGAAAATACAGTCACCCCAGGGCAACTGAAAACACTATCCAACTCCATGAGGGACCTTCAAGACCTTAGCCCTCTACTGTCACAAATTAGCCCCATGGGAGGATAGAAAACCTCACCCAACCAGTAAGGTTCGGTGAAAGAACGGGAAAGTGCACAAGTGAAAATTTATCAAGCATGGCCACCGGCTAAGGTAGGCTTGCCTAAGTCAATGCTGATATAAAACACACAGGAAACACCGAGGAAGGATGGGGGAATATCATAAACACAAAAAACCCTAAAAGAATATGAACTTATTTTAACAGTAATATGACTGAATAACTAAGCATTTCTGAGCAATTTGGTAACACGATGCAATGGTGCCACACGCCGGTCTCGAAACAATAAAAACATGCAAAATCAGATTAGTCACTGGGTGGAACTGTGAAATTCTCCAACACATATAAAAGCGGTACTCAACTTAGTACATGAAATACCCATTGTCCCTCAAAAAGCTAAGCAAAACAGGCAGTAACTCTTCAAGCAATCCTCAAAGATGACTACCTCGAAGGGAAATGGATTAACAGGAAACATGTTAGTTCTAGAACATTGAGATTGGAAGTTGTAACGGCTCTTTTGGCTAACTGCATCCGGAGGTTAGAACTTTAATGGTAATAAGTTAGTTTGTATATATATATATATATATATATATATATATATATATATATATATATATATATATATATATATATATATATATATAAACACTCTAACTTATCACCATTAAGGACGGATAAATCTCTCCATGAAAACATGTATAGGTGACCATAATACATACATATATATATATATATATATATATATATATATATATATATATATATATATATATATATATATATGTATGTATATATATGTAGGCTATATATATATATATATATATATATATATATATATATATATATATATATATATACATATATATATATATATATATATATATATATATATATACGTATATATATATATATATATATATATATATATATATATATATATATATATATATATATGTATATGTATATATATGTATATATATATATATATATATATATATATATATATATATATATCGTTATTTGTTACATAATATGTCTTATTTGTTTCAACGTTGTTACAGATCCTAAGATATTTTGTATTCTTTATGCACCACTTTTCATTTAGGTTATTTATTTCTGTTCCTCACCGAGCTATTTTGCCCTGTTGCTGGACCCTTTGTGCTTATAGCATTCTGCTTTTCTAACTAGGGTTGTAAGCTTACCAAATAATAATGATAATAATAATAATAATAATAATAATAATAATAATAATAATAATAATAATAATAATAATAATACACAAGATGTAATATATATTTACAAATAAGCATAATGTTCCATCACAAACAATTCCCAGCAAAATACTTGAGAGAGAGAGAGAGAGAGAGAGAGAGAGAGAGAGAGAGAGAGAGAGAGAGAGAGAGAGAGAATTTAAAACTTGATATGCCCAATGTTATTCTGATAAGGAATAAACTTTACGTGAAACGTACTTGAAAAGTATTTCAAGTATTTTAAACTTTCCGTTTATTATCAGTGTTTTGTTCTTTGTGATATTTCTATTATATTATCGTGCGATACCTAAGAGTATTATATTTAAGTCTCTTAAGTTAAGAGAATAAAATATGTTATACGATGAAATAGAGCCTTTAAAAGTGTAAATTGGTCAAAGGGGGATAAGGAGAGAATGGAGGTGGATAATGCTAAGAATGGTTATGTATATTGATACTTACATATTACGTGGGTATCTAATGTATATTCATACACTAAGTTTGGATGCTCCGGCTATTGCTTCTTATTGATATTTCACAAAACTCTTACCTTGTAGGTTGCTGGGTGATACTTCTAGGTTGAAAGAATATTTTATCAAATCTTTTATTCTGTGACTTTAAAAATATACTAACATCGGCAATACATCTGGTTTGCAGGAAATGTAACGAATTCCCATTATCTGGTGTATGGTATGCCTTGAGAAAGAAGATGGATTTGATAAAAGGGTGGATTATAGAAAAATCAGCGAAAATAAAAATACAAGCGGTGGCAGGGTTGGTTAAATGTATGTAAAAGCAGTTTCCTAATTATAGTATTTAACAATAGCTCTGCTCTACTGTTAGAAGAGACTCTTTGGCTATGGTAAGCAGCTCTTCCAAGGGGAGGACACTCCAAAATCAAACCACTGTTGTCTAGTCTTGGTTAGTGCTATAGCATCTGTACCATGGTCTTCCACTGTCTTGGGTAGAGTTCTCTTGCTTGACGATACACTTGGGCAAACTATTTTATCTTATTTCTCTTCCTCTATTTTTGTTAAAGTTTTTATGTTTTTTTATAGGAAATAATTGTTTTAATGTTGTTAATCTTCTTAAAATATTATATTTTAATTGTTAATTACTCTCCTTATCATCCTGTTTCCTTTCCTCACTGGGCTATTTTCCCTGCTGGAGCCCCAGGGCTTAGATCATCCTACATTTCCAACTAGGGTTGTATCTTAGCAACTAATAATAATGATAATATTTATATACATCTGTTCAAGAGTAATAATTTGATGGTTTTCTAGTGAGGATTTCACGAAATACCGAAGTATGTTGATAAGAATCTGAGTGAATCTAAGTAAAGTTCCCATTTTGATTTGTGCGTGATCATATAAATCATACTATGGACTAATGGGGATATTATGAGAGGTTAATTTCCATTTAGGAAAGAACTGAGTAATAGTAATATAAGTAGAAATTATATATATATATATATATATATATATATATATATATATATATATATATATATATATGTATGTATGTATGTATATATATATATATATATATATATATATATATATATATATATATATATATATATATATATATATATATATATATATATATATATATTATTATTATTATTATTACTATCCGAGCTACAACCCTAGATGGAAAAGCAAGATGCTATAAGCCCAGGGGCTCCAACAGGGAAAAATAGCCCAGTGAGGAAAGGAAATAAGGAAATAAGTAAATGAAGAGAACAAATTAACAATAAATCATTCTAAAATAAGAAACAACGTCAAAACAGACATGTCATATAATAAACTATCAACAACATGAAAAACAAATATGTCATAAATAAACTATAAAAAGACTCGTGTCCGCCTGGTCAACAAAAAAGCATTTGCTCCAACTTTGAACTTTTGAAGTTCTACTGATTCAACCACCCGATTAGGAAGATCATTCCACAACTTGGTCACAGCTGGAATAAAACTTCTAGAGTACTGCGTAGTATTGAGCCTCGTGATGAAGAAGCCCTGGCTATTAGAATTAACTGCCTGCCTAGTATTACGAACAGGATATAATTGTCCAGGGAGATCTGAAAGTAAAGGATGGTCAGAGTTGTGAAAAATCTTATGCAACATGCATAATGAACTAATTGAACGACGGTGCCAGAGATTAATATCTAGATCAGGAATAAGAAATTTAATAGACCGTAAGTTTCTGTCCAACAAATTAAGATGAGAATCAGCAGCTTAAGTCCAGACAGGAGAACAATACTCAAAACAAGGTAGAATGAAAGAATTAAAACACTTCTTCAGAATAGATTGATCACCGAAAATCTTGAAAGACTTTCTCAATAAGCCTATTTTTTGTGAAATTGAAGAAGACACAGACCTTATATGTTTCTCAAAAGTAAATTTACTGTCGAGAATCACACCTAAAATTTTGAAAGAGTCATACATATTTAAAGAAACATTATCAATACTGAGATCCGGATGTTGAGGAACCACCGTCCTTGACCTACTTACAATCATACTTTGAGTTTTGTTAGGATTCAACTTCATACCCCATAATTTGCACCATGCACTAATTCTAGCTAAATCTCTATTAAGAGATTCACCAACCCTAGATCTACATTCAGGGGATGGAATTGATGCAAAGAGGGTAGCATCATCTGCATATGCAACAAGCTTGTTTTCTAGGCCAAACCACATGTCATGTGTATATAGTATGAAAAGTAATGGGCCAAGAACACTACCCTGTGGAGCACCGGATATCAAATTCCTATAATCACTATGGTGCCCATCAACAACAACTCTTTGAGATCTATTACTTAAAAAATCAATAATAATGCTAAGAAACGACCCACCCACTCCCAACTGTTTCAGTTTGAAAACAAGGGGCTCATGATTGACACGGTCAAAGGCAGCACTAAAATCAAGGCCAATCATCCGAACTTCCCGACCACAATCAAGGGATTTCTGTACAGCATTGGAGATTGTAAGAAGGGCATCACATGCTCCAAGGCCTTTACGAAAACCAAATTGCAAACTAGGGAGTAGATGATTACCTTCAGCAAACCTATTAAGACGTTTTGCCAGAAGACGTTCAAAAACTTTAGATAATATGGGAGTTATGGAAATTGGGCGGTAATCACTGGGACTTGAGCTACCACAAACACATTTACATAGAGGAGTAACATTTCCAATTCTCCAACTAGTGCTAAAAGCTCCTCTTCTTGCTAACTTGCGCAAAATAACAGATAACTTTGGAGCTAAGAAATCTGCTGTCTTTATAAAAAACAAAGAAAAAATACCATATGGGTCAACACCTCCATAAGCATCAAGGTCCATCAACAGAGCTTTAATCTCACGAGATCGAAAAGCTAAACTAGTTAGTTTAGACTCAGGAAAACAGGAATGAGGAAGTTCAAGTTTTTCATTACTCTGTTTACTGTCAAAAACATCAGCCAAAAGGGTTGCCTTTTCCTTTGGACAGTGAGTGACTGAGCCATGTGGTTTAAGTAAAGGAGGAATTGTTGCATCTACACCAAAGAGTGCAGATTTAAGGGTAGACCACCATTTATGTTCCTGAGTTGTACCAGAAAGTGTTTCTTTTATGGTTAAATTGTACTCCTTTTCAGTTGAGGCATAAACTCTCTGAGCAAAAGCTTGAAGCCGAGTATAGTTGTTCCAGGTCAAATCTGATCTGTTACCCTTCCAAAGTTGATAGGCCTCCTGCTTCTCCAAAAACGCACGTCTACAATCATCATTGAACCACGGTTTGTCCTTCACTCGGTACCTTAGCACTGTATGTGTGTGTGTATACATATAATGTGAAATATACTAATAATGACAAAAAGATATTCCTCTAATAACTTATGGTACTGAAATAAAACTCATTCAACGTATTTTGACAAATGTTGAACGCCAATAAAACTCCAAATTCTATAAGCTATATTAATGAAAAAAATGCACAATGTAAATTTAGGAAAATGTCGGTTATTACCTGACCACTATTCCTTGTTTTGAATAGCTTGCATTACTGCTTATGTCTGACAGAATTAAAAGCTTTCTTATAGCCTATAAAGGTCATACAAAGTGGTTTGTCATTTTTCCAATAGCTTGATAGTTTCATGGATATGGTCAGTTGTCTGAATTTCGCAGCTTTCATAATCAATCTACTTTATTTGTAATATATGTTCGAAAAAAAATATATATTTTTAATGACATAATGAATAATTAGCTGAAATTTTAAATCACTAAAGAAAATATAAGTTGGTCCAGGCAAATTTTGATATACTTTTGTACTAAACCAAAACCTGAATCGGGTACAATATTTATAGTTGCTATTGTGATACAATTGCCATAACGTAGTGAAATGCTTTGTGTAATGTCACGATAAGTAAAGATGTACTAGTCAGGTAGACTCATACTAGATTGGTTTACTCTGAACGACCAGGTGAAAAGCTCTTACTATCACCAATCAACACTTGCCATTGCCGTGATAAAAAACGGCCAAACCCTGGCATGAATTAACATGTCTAAGGACTTTATCCTGCAGTGGACTAGACAGGGCGGCTTTCTTGTTGTGTAAATATATATATATATATATATATATATATATATATATATATATATATATATATATATATATATATATATATATATATGTGTGTGTGTGTGTGTGTGTGTGTAGAGTTTATACACAGACATACACACACACACACACACACACACACACACACACATATATATATATATATATATATATATATATATATATATATATATATATATATATATATATATATATATATATATATATATATATATATATATATATATATATACTTAATGTGTGTGTTTGTGTATGTGAGTGTAAACGACTGAGGGTATTTGAATGTGGAAATACCATACGAAGCCAAATATGTACGAATACGATGCTGTCGAAATAGTATTGCAGTGCATGTTATGATATCAAAATAACAGCAAATCCCCCTTCCCTTCTCTCTCTCTCTCTCTCTCTCTCTCTCTCTCTCTCTCTCTCTCTCTCTCTCTCTCTCTCTCTCTCTCTCTCTCTCTCTCTCTCTCTCAATAAAAAGGATTTACCTGGTTATAACAAATTCAGTTTAGTACAACACAAAGAATTAATTAAAATGCAAAGAAATTTAAGTTATTTTCCCAATCCTTTTCGGGTTCCAGATATCTCTCTCCTTTTCCACCTTTCTAAATAAGCAAACACCGTCCAGGTGAATTCCCGACTATTGGAGATGAATGACATTCTATTTGCCTCTGAGAAAAACGGCGAGAGTTAGTAGAGTAGAAGGGACAAGATTCTAACTGTTCCGTAGATATTCTCTTCTGGAAGGAATACAATTCACTTTTTGTGCATTTTATTCCACTATATGTTTTAATTTATACAATGTCAACAAGGGGTGAACATGATTCCCATAAGCAACATTATTTTATACTTTTGATTATTGTATTCAATTTGGGTAGGGAACTAATGTTCTACTCTGTTATATTGTTGACTGAAGAACTTGTACCTACCGTGTTTCACACAATTGTACATAATTCCTTTTGTATATATTATGCTTGTATCTGCGCTCTTCCCTCGCACTAAAACGAACATGAAAATTCCTGTCTGGTTTTTCCTCTGTAATATTGTCTGTCTTGTGAACTTGTTATGTCCTGTTGCCTTGAGGTTTTGTATATAAGGAGAGTGTTCCACAATAATATAACTCAGTCGTTTCCAATCTGCCTTTGAGTTCACACCCTTACTCAGCGCCATCACATTGGTGACCCGGGAAGTCGACTCGCTCCCACTGCCTTCCACCCCCACCTCCCTCGCCCCTCCATCGTTGGTACTATGACGGAGACGGACTCTACTGCAGTTGGCCCCACGGCCACCCAATTGAAACTTTCACCGTTCCCCACCAGAGAAGCGTTCGCTTGGTTTCTACGCGCTGAAGTCCACTTTCGTATCAGGGGCGTGACTCGCTCAACCACCAAAGCGGATTATGTTCTCGCGGTGATACCCGAGGACACCTTCCCAGAAATATCCGACTGGCTTTGTGAACAAGGAGACACCCCAATAGCGTATGACGCCCTCAAATCATACCTTCTGCAGCAGTACTCGCTGTCGCCAGCCGCCCGTATAGCAAAGCTTTTTCAGCTCTTGCAACAACCGTTAGGGGACCAAAGGGCTTCGCTTGCCCTCAGGGAAATTACCAATATCGTTCACCTTCAACCTGCCGCAGACAGCTCTCCTCGTGAGGTGAACCTACTCCGTGCCCTTTGGATACGCTGTTTACCTGAGCCTGTAGGCGCTGCCATTCCCGATGTCGATAGTTTACCCATAAAGGACTTGATGACCAAAGCCGACGCCCTTATGGACAGCCACTTCAAGACCTCAATCAACGCCTTCACCCCTGACGACGAGGATGCCTATTCAACGTCAACCAAAGCAGACATGAATGCTGTAGGACATACACACCTACCCCGTGACGTGCCGAAGCGACGACAAAGCCGCCCACCAACCACCAATCGCTCGCGCCCCAACGAATGACTTCTAAAGCCACTTACTACCTCCCATCCGCCGCAGTTTTGCTACTACCACTTCTGATTCGGGGCAACCGCAAAGAAATGTGCCAAAGATTGTCAGTGGCCAAAAAACGTGTAAGTAGGCCATCGCTTGTGGCGGTGGCCTCCCATGTTTCTAATCTTTTCTTTTTACAGGATACAGGAACGGGCGTGCGATTTTTGGTAGACACGGGTGCTTGTCGTTCTCTTTTGCCAAGGAAACTCTTCAAGGCACAACGTAGTCTGTCTACATCTGCCGACGTCCGCTTGGTAGCTGCCAACGGATCTGCGATACCCACCTACGGTTACGAGAACCTCACATTATCGTTCGGAAACGGTAAATTCAATTGGAAGTTTCTCGTTGCTGACGTCACAAAGCCAATCCTCGGTGCGGATTTCCTCTCTCAATTCCACCTTCTGGTCGATGTCGCCCACCGATGATTGGTCAACGCAGACTCGTACTTGTCGACACCTCTTCAACCCGCCCCCTCTAACCTCGCTCTCCACATCAGTGCACCCACGGATGCCTACGCCCACCTCCTCACGTCGTACCTGGAAGTTTTCCGTCCAGAACTTCGCCAAACGCCCACGGTTCCTGCCAAGCACGGTATTTATCACCATATCAAGACGACGGAACCCCCAGTCTTCGCAAAATTCATACGTCTGGCACCAGAACGATTGGCAGCCGCCAAACAGACATTCGCCGAAATGGAGAAAATGGGCCCTTGCAAAAAGGCCTCCAACCCATGGTCGTCATCCTTACACATCGTTCTGAAGAAAGACGGCTCCCTCCGTCAGTGCGGGGATTACAGGCACCTGAATATGCAAACAGAACCGGATCACTACCCCCTCCCAAACATTGCCGATGTAACCTCCTACATGCACAAAGCGAAAGTTTTCTCTATGCTCGACCTTCTGAAGGGGTATTATCAGGTGCCTATGAATCCAGAAGACATCCCCAAGACCGCCATCACCACTCCGTTTGGCACATACACCTTCAATTACTCCTGTTTTGGACTTCGTAATGCTGGGGCAACGTTTCAACGTCTCATGGATGGCATCTTAGGGGACCTCCCTTTCTGTGTATGTTATGTGGACGACATACTTGTGTTCTCCTCCTCAAAAGAGGAACACCTCCGTCACCTGCGCATCGTGCTCGACCGCCTGCAACAAAACGGCCTTGTGGTCCGGTACGACAAGTGTACCTTTGGCAGCAACGAAGAGTCGTTCTTAGGGCACCGTATCACTCATGAAGGAGTCCATCCCCTCCCTGAGAAGGTAGCAGCCGTTCAGAATTTCCCCGCGCCCTCGACCGTCAAAGCTCTGCAGGAATTCTTGGGCATGATCAACTATTATCACCGTTTTCTGCCAGCCATTGCCGCCACTCTTGCTCTCCTCTACGACTCCTTCAAGTGGGGTCCCCATCAAGAAGCAGCCTTCTGCAATGCAAAGAAGGCCCTATCAACTGCTGCGGCTCTCACTTTTCCTATCCCACACGCCCCTCTCCTTCTCTCCACTGATGCCAGCGACGTCGCTATTGGTGCAGTACTCGAGCAGGTGGTCAAAGGCTCGCCCCGCCCATGGGCCTTTTTCAGCAGAAAACTGTCCAAGGCAGAATCGGGTTATTCTACCTTCGATCGAGAATTGCTGGCGGTGCACTTGGCTGTCCGTCACTTTCGCCATTTCTTAGAAGGTACGCCCTTCGTCATTCGCACAGACCACATGCCTCTGGTGCACGCCTTCACTCGACAGTCTGACGCCTGGTCCGCCCGTCAACGCCGACATCTCTCCCCCGTGGCTGAATACAATTGCACCCTCTAATACGTCCCTGGGGAAATGAATCCCGTTGCCGATGCCCTGTCAAGAAACACGTTGGCTGCCGTTCAACTGGGATTGGATTACAACGCCCTTTTTGAAGCCCAACGACAGGATCCAGAGTATCAAGCTTGTAGGACATCCTGCACGTCCCTCCGTTGGGAGGATTTTCCCCTCGAAGACTCCAACACCACCTTCCTCTGTGACGTCAGTACTGGTAGACCGCGACCTTGGATTCCTGCTCCCATGCGCCGACAGGTGTTTGATTTCATCCACAGCCTTTCACATCCCTCGTGCCATTCTACTGCACAGCTGCTGAAGGCAAAGTTCATTTGGCACGGCATTTCTAAGGATGCTAAGGATTGGGTCCGTGCCTGTACTTCTTGCCAAACTTCCAAAGTACATCGACACACGGATTCAGTGGGCACCTTTCCTCAACCTCAGCGTCGTTTCGCACACATTCACGTCGACGTTGTAGGCCACCTACCCACATCACAAGGACATCGTTACCTGTTTACCGTCATCGACCGCTCCACTCGTTGGCCTGAAGCCATTCCCATGGAAACTGCAACGTCTGCCTCATGTACATCTGCCTTACTCTCTGGATGGATTTCAAGATTCGGTATCCCTGCGCATATTACTTCTGACAGGGGAACCACTTTCACCTCTCAATTGTGGACGTCATTAGCGAATCTCCTGGGCATCACCCTACATCAGACAATGGCCTACAACCCTGCTGCCAATGGAATGGTTGAACGTTTTCATCGCACCCTCAAAGCAGCTTTGATGTCCCGCTGCAAGGATTGCAACTGGTTTACTCAGCTTCCCTTGGTCCTCCTTGGACT
>NC_090733.1:28684684-28689684 GCF_036898095.1 Palaemon carinicauda
GCCCTCAGTTGTGGATAGTTTGATCCAAAGTTTTCTCCTGTAAAGAGCTGTTCCACCTGAAGTCTGAAGTTCTATGAAGATAGACCTTAGACGCTCTAGCAGACCTAGAGAGACATCTTCCTTCAGAGGGCAGATTCTCCAGGAGCCCCACCTCTTAGTAGGTAGGACGTCTTTAATGAGAAAGGTTAGATCAGAAAGAGATGCAGTTCTCTCACTTAATGTGGCCCTCAGGATAGGGCCACTATTACACTAACTCTAGTCCCAGAGGCTATAGCGAACCGAAAAAATAGCCTTTTAGGTTAGATGGTTGAGGGAACAACCCTCATTGTTCACAGGTGAGGCATAATGTAGGACCTTGTCCAAAGACCATTAGATGGGCTTTAGTGGCGTTGCGGGCCTAAGCCTGCACATGTTATCGGGAATTTATTAAAGATTCCAATCGTTAGATCCATTTAAAGGGCATATAGAAGAGGTCTAGTCAGGGCTGACTTGCACAGAGATAATGGTCCATGGATCCAAAGATCTCATTACGTGACCTCTCTCGCAAAGTCGGCCATACCCTTGGTGCTTACTCAAGGAATTATACGGAGACAAGGCCGAAGAACTAGCGTTCTCATAGTATTCAAGGATACACTGCCTCCTTCCTCAAAAGGCCAACGTGCTGTCGGCTGCCAGACCCTGAATATAGGGGTGGAGAGAGAAGGACAGGCAGAAGATCATGAGATTTTTTTCGGGCCCTTTTGCTTTACAAAACAATTTACTTTTCCAAGAAGACTCTTATTGTCTTCTCGTTGACTAGACTTGTATTTTTCTAGGAATTCTATTTTGCCCTTAAGATCCCAGTCTTTTCCTAACCCTTAAGGGCAAGGAATTCGTAAAATGAAGGGATCAGGTGTACTGTGATAAATAGAAGGGAGAAAACTTCTGAACCTCCTGGATAATCCTAGGTGCATAACTAGGACTAGCCACAGCCTCAGTTCCTTCATTACAGGGAACGGGATGTTCTTGGGCTTTCTGGGAGCCAATAGAGCCCCTCTTCCTTGGAAGGGTCTCAGCATGTAGAGGGCCTTCTGGAGGAAATTTTGATGGGCTGAATAGGAATTCTAAGTCCATCACTTCTAAAGTAGAGACATGATGTCTGTTACCTCCATTAGAGGGTCCTCGTATGGGACTAAATAACGAGATAGTATCTTGATAATGCTCATGATGAAGAGAACGATCTGCAGCTCGGGGACTTGTCCCTTTCTGGGAGGGAATGGGTCTGCGTCCATGTACCATTCCGACTCTATTGGGTGGAACCCAAGAAGAGCATCCGCTGTCACCTTGCGGATCATATATAAACGAGCTGCTGATAGGCGCCATTCCCTTAAGGAAGGGATGGCTAGCATTCCCTAATGAAATGAGACGTCCCTTATCCTCGACAGTTTTCACGCCTCATTATTGCTTTGATGCTCCAGATCAACCTGAGGAGGTCCGATCTGTGTGGAGAGAGTTTATACACCCATTACAGGGCTAAAATGGCCTACGGGTCCGTGGCCTTTGGTCATTGTAGGGTAAGCGGAGAGGGAATGACCATCATTGGTCCTATTAGATCTCTTAGGGCGTTTGATGCGTATCTTCTCCAGCCTCTTAGCGCATCTTATAGTTGTGCGAGTAGCACTGGGTCTGTCATCATCGTGAACTGGAGAGAGTTCGAAACTCCTCCCTGTTAGCGTTATGGAATCCTGACTGATTACCATAGTCTCTTGACAGACCTTGCGATCTCCTTTTACATCCCCAGGGGAAAAGGGGGCGTTAGGGTGACTACAGGTTTCAATGATTTTTTAAAACATTGAAGCCCCTGAGCTGGAGAGAATCGAGATTCTATTATTTGCATCCTCAATGTTCCAGGGCCGGATCATCTCCATGGATGCTCATAGACAGTAATTTCGGGTGCTGCCCACCCCAGCCTGTCGTCCAGGGCCATCGTTGCCTGAACTCTTTCTAGGCTTGGTTTCGCTTGACTGTCTGCTAATTCCGTAAGGATCCTAGGACTGAAACTAGTCCGACGAGAATCTCGTCCAGGATATACGTTATCTTCCATAACTTGGATCCTAGGTAGGAGGGGAGGGGGTGACTGACTGGAAGTTGCTGATAGACATCTTCCAGGGCTGGCTAGATTGTCAACACCCCTTACTGAATAGGGTCCTTATGTTCAGAAGGATTATCATTCTGAACTTGCTGTTCTATTGGAACTTGTTGCGTGGCGCCAAGTCCAGAATGACTCAGAGATTTCTTGAGTCTTTCATGTGAACACTAAACTGCCTTCATTGGAAATCGATGGACTCTACTTTCCTCACCGCTAGTATGCTCTAGAGCTTTAAGGTATACTCTTCTAGGGGGAATTTGAATATAAGAAGAGTTGAGGAAAGGATGGTGGAGGTATGTCCATTTCCATTCTAGTCTCATCTTGGTCAGGCCTTGGACTCCAGTGATTAAAGGTCCGGCGATCCAGGAGGAACTTCCCTCCTACCATGAGCGTCTGTTTGCTTCGCTTGATCCGAAGGTGTATAAATCTGACTGTCTGTGGAACAACGGTCATTGTAACTGTGGGATGCAGTTTAACATCCTATTGAGAACTAAGAAACCCTTTCGTTCTCCTTTCAGGCCATAGCTGACTGTTCGCCTATATCAGCTTTTCAGTGTTTCACTGTATTAGAAGATTCCTTTCTATTGCATAAAGCTTAGGATAAGTACGCTGGAAAGAGGAGAGACACAGACAAGTAAATCCTTCCAGCCAACTGCTGCGGTCTTCCTAATTATTGATTCTAGGGCATCCCCTTTCAAGAAGAGGCCGATGGAAAATTCTAGTCCATAAGGCTAGAGTAGCACCCTACATCCGGGGAATTAATAATGAGAATCAAGAGGCTGATGAAGCATCAGCGTAAGGAAGAAGGGGGGGCGGAGTGTATCCCCCAAATCAGGTAGGTCTCAGCAAGGGGTTGTGCTTAGAAGCACAACGTACTGGAAAACCATTCTATTGTATGGTTATGTACCAAGGATTTCTGTCTGCCATATGGTCCTAAACTGCAGGTGTACAGGGTATTGTATACCCCTATACAACTGGCCTGTTACCATCAAGGCTAGTGCTTGGTGGTAAGTTAATTGGCACAGTACTTCAGTACCGATATGGCTAGCAGGTCTTCGACATATCAATGATTTTTCGGCTGTCAGCGGGTCGCTGACAGACGTCACACCATCCTAGCCAGTATTCAATGTGACTGGGTAGTGGTGAAAACTATACGCATAGTCAGCGGATCTCTGAACCAGAGGAGACTCCTCGGGCTGTCGGCAGACCGCTGGGAATCGGCGGGCTGTCGATTGAAGGTATACCAACTCATCTATTGACTGGGTGGTGACCAAGGGCACACACTGCCGGCTCTTGGCGGCGGAGTCAGATGTGACAGTGAAACAATGACTGCTGTTGTTGATTTCACTACAAGGTGTGGCTTGAATATGGAGTCTCTGCCCGGTGTTAGTCAGTCGGGGGTTCGAGTCCCGCTCAGACTCACCAATGCTGTTAGTGTCTGCAACCTCAACTTGAGAGGCAGGGTTGGGGGTTTAGACCTTAAAAACCTTTAAAAGGAGCAGTAAATCGGTATTTTTAGTAATGAGAAAGTGAAGTTTTCGGTTCAATTCCCGTAGAGTTCTCGCATTTTACGGGTTCGCAGTTGAACCGCATTTAAGAGATAACTTTCAAGACGAAACCAACCACAGTTCGACAGCTCTAGACTGCCGTCCTGCAGATTGAGGATTTTGGAAATAATATTGCGGGGGGACCTGCATATATTATTTCCGTGAAAATGCTCATCTTTATAACTGCGGAAGACTGCAATGCATCATCTGGTGTCCCTCCTGTAAGGAAGGGAGAACAGAAAGGATTATTCAATTGATTTTCGCATCGATAGGCAATTTGCAAAGTTGTCTTTTGACAAAATAGCTTAGGACAGAAAGCTAAAAGAGATAGTTGGAGACACATAACCGTGAATCCCTTGTGAGCCAATGCTGTTACTTCTCCTCAGTCTTAAGGAAATTCCTCCAACCGGGGAATTCCCTGAAGAAAAGGGGGCTCGAACACCTAGGTGTAAGGAAGTGTACATGCACTGTCCCCTTCTGTGCTTAACGCTGTGAGGTAAGGAGGATTGATACACAATCAGAGTATCGAAGGAATGTCATTCTTTCGAAATAGGAGCGGTAACAGCAGAAGCTCGCATCCAAGATATGTTGATTCGAAATTAAAAGACATATATTTGTCTATCCCAACCCATCTATTCGCTGCAACCTCCCTTACAATATTAAATCAGGAAGTTTCCTGAACAGGGAAACTCAGGGATAAGGGCTCTCCCCTTTAGGGGTTAGAGGCGTCACACCACCGGCCCTTTACGAAATTTAATATTGCAGGGTAAATAGAAACTGATTTCAAATAAGAATATTGATTAAATATTATTCCATCAATATAGAATTGGGTTCAGCAAATATCTAAATAGGGACACCCAATATATATTGGAAATAACTACAAGTATAATCTATACGTTAGTTATCCATATGCCGTATTTACTGTACCGGAAATATACTGACTACCTGTATAGACCTATACCGTAGTTCAGCCGGCAGAAAATAAAAGACATATACTTATGCATCCCAACCAATCTATTTGCTGTGACCTCCCGTACAATATTAAATCAGGGAGTTTCTTGATCAGGGAAACTCAGGGATAAGGGCTCTCCCCTATAGGGGTTAGAGGTGTCACACCACCAGCCCTTTACGAAATTCAATATTGCAGGGTACATGGAAACTGATTTCAAATCAGAATATTGATGAAATATTAATCCATCAATATAGAATTGGGTTCAGCAAATATCTGGGCAGGGATACCCAAGATATATTGGAAATAACTACTAATATAGTATATACGATAGTTATTCATCTGCTGTATATACTATACTGCAATTATACTGATT
>NC_090733.1:28694684-28699684 GCF_036898095.1 Palaemon carinicauda
AGAAAGTTTTGTTGGGATTGCAAGTGATATGTGTAGCAAGAAGGTTGTTGGAGGCAGCATGAGGAAGGGCAGTGAATGGTGGAATGAAGGAGTGAAGGTAAAAGTTGAAGAGAACAAGAGGGCTTTTGAAGAATGGCTGCAGAGTAATAGTATAGAGAAGTATGAAAAATATAAAGAGAAAAATGTGGAAGTAAAGCGCAAGGTACGTGAGGCAAAGAGGGCAGCTGACCTGAGGTGGGGTCAGGGATTTGGTCATTCATATGAAGAGAATAAGAAGAAGTTTTGGAAAGAAATGAAGAGAGTAAGAAAGGCTGGCTCAAGAATGGAAGAGACAGCGAAAGATGGAAATGGAAGGTTGTTAAAAGGAGAGGAGGCAAGGAAAAGATGGGCGGAATATTTTGAAAGTTTACTGAATGTTGAGGATAATAGGGAGGCAGTTATAATTGCTGTTGCAGGTGTTGAGGTGCCAGTGATGGGAGATGAGAATGAGAGAGAGATTACAAGAGAGGAAGTAAGGAGAGCACTAGATGAAACAAGAGTAGGAAAAGCGTCTGGTATGGATGGTGTGAGAGCTGAGATGTTGAAGGAAGGGGGTGTGACTGTACTTGAATGGTTGGTGAGATTGTTTAATATGTGTTTTGTGTTTTCAGTGGTGCCTGTAGATTGGGTTTGTGCATGTATTGTACCACTATATAAGGGTGAGGGAGATGTGCATGAGTGTTGTATTTCAAGAGGTATTAGTATGTTAAGCGTAGTTGGAAAAGTGTTTGGTAGAGTAATGATTAATAGGATCAAGGACAGGGTGGTTTTAGAAGAGGTAGGGGTTGTATGAATCAGATTTTTACAGTAAGGCAGATATGTGAGAAATATTTAGCAAAAGGTAAGGAGGTGTATGTTGCGTTTATGGATCTGGAGAAAGTGTATGATAGAATTGATAGGGAAGCAATGTGGAATGGGATGAGGTTATATGGAGTTGGTGGAAGGTTGTTACAAGCAGTGAAAAGTTTCTACAAAGGTAGTAAAGCATGTGTAAGGATAGGAAATGAAGTGAGACAGGAATATGTGATGTTGCCGTGGTTGTTTAACTTGTATGTTGATGGAGTGGTTAAAAAGGTGAATGCTCGAGTGCTTCGACAAGGATTAAAACTGGCAGACGAGAATGACCATGAATGGGAGGTAAATCAGTTGTTGTTTGCAGATGATGTTGTACAGGTTGCAGACACAGAAGAGAAGGTTCGACGATTAGTGACAAAATTTGGAAGAGTGTGTGAGAGAAGGAAGTTGAGAGTTTATGTTGGTAAGAGTAAGGTTATGATATGTAAGAGAAGGGAAGGTGGTGCAAGGTTGAATGTCATGTTGAATGGAGAGTTAATTGAGGAGGTGGATCAGTTTAAGTACTTGGGGTCTGTTGTTGCAGCAAATGGTGGAGTGGAAGGAGATGTACGTCAGAGAGTGAATGAAGGTTGCAAAGTGTTGGGGGTAGTTAAGGGAGTAGTAAAAAATAGAGGGGTGGGCATAAATGTAAAGAGAGTTCTATATGAGAAAGTGATTGTACCAACTGTGATGTATGGATCGGAGTTGTGGGGAATGAAAGTGATGAAGAGACAGAAATTGAATGTTTTTGAGATGAAGTATCTAAGGAGTATGGCTGGTGTATCTCGAGTAGATAGGATTAGGAACGAAGCGGTGAAAGTGAGAACTGGTGTAAGAAATGACTTAGCAACTAGAGTGGATATGAATGTGTTGAGGTGGTTTGGCCATGTTGAGAGAATGGAAAATAGCTGTCTGATAAAGAAGGTGATGAATGCAAAATTTGATGGCAGAGGTACACGAAGAAGGCCAAGGTTTGGGTGGATGGATGGAGTGAAAGAAGCTCTGGGTTAGTGCGTGCTAGAAATAGGAATGAATGACGAGCGATTGTGACGCAGTTCCGGTAGTCCCTGCTGCTTCCTCCGATGCCTTAGATGACCGCGGAGGTAGCAGCAATAGGGGATTCATCATTATGAGGCTTCATCTGTGGTGGATAACGGGGGAGGGTGGGCTGTGGCACCCTAGCAGTACCAGCTGAACTCGGTTTAGTCCCTTGTTAGGCTGGGAGGAACGTAGAGAGTAGAGGTCCCCTTTTTTGTTTTTGTTTTATTTGTTGATGTCGGCTACCCCCCCCCCAAATTGTGGGAAGTGCCTTGGTATATGTATGTATAAATATATATATAAATATATATATATATGTATATATATATATATATATATATATATATATATATATATATATATATATATATATATATATATATGTATATATATACATATATATATATATATATATATATATATATAAATATATATATATATATATATATATATATATATATATATATATATATATATATATATATATATATATTTATATATATATATATATATATATATATATATTCATATTTATATATATATACATATATATATATATATATATATATATATATATATATATATATATATATATATATATATATATATATATATATATAAACGAATATATATATATATATATATATATATATATATATATATATATATATATATATATATATATATATATATATATATATTATTGTTATTTTTAATATTATTATTATTATTATTATTATTATATTTTTTTATTATTATTATTATTATTATTGTTATTATTATTATTATTATTATTAGTAGTAGTAGTAGTAGTAGTAGTATTTCTATTATAACAAAGTCTTTTATAACAAAAATATACAAAGGGTAGAAAATAGAATCTATTTGCCAAACTGTAGATCGTCAATGAAATAAAAAGTTAGGTCGTTGTCAGATGACACTATTACACATCAGCTGATCTAGGGGTCGGCTTAATTGGTTAAGAACCATTAATAAAATACTAAATGTGCATCCTAATGTAATAGTATCCAGAATGGCAGAACATAATTTTCGAATGTACCAATAGGTTGGTGACCCATTCGTATTTGGAGTTCTTATTGTTTTTTCAAAATGTTACTTAAACAAATTTAGATGCTCGATATATTTCATGAGATGTTTTCGTGCTCCCTATAAAAACAATTATAAGTAAAAGACGAAAATTATATAAAACAGTATATAATGTTAGGTATAATGTTACAACAACAAAAATGTTAAGGAAGAGTATTATTAGTTATGTCGAGTATATCATAATCAAAATGATCAAGTATTTAATATCTCACGCGAGCTTTATCCTTTCACGTCTAAAACCTGACCATTTGGATTATTTATTTATATTTTTATTTTCAAAGATGCTTTTGAACACCAATCTTTTATTTATGCACGGTTCGTTTCAATAATACCTCTTATGGTCTCCTTTCCCCCTAAAGTAAGTTTTGTTCAGTAGATTGTTAGGGTGATGGTGTCACACTTCACCCTCTTTTCCTTGGCCCAACCAGATGTTTTAAATTTTTTAGAGCTCTGTAAACTGGAGGATAGTAGTCCAGTAACTCTTCGTGACCTAACAAACGTAATTAGATCACCGTAACACAGCAGGAAATAGTATGGAAAATATTCCAAAAAAATATTTTTCTTTGAGAGAAAAGCCTTGTCAATATTTTGTAAACGTGGTAATATTTTGTAATTTAATAAACTCTTTCGGTGTAAAGGATCAAATCTTGACTGATTGTACCATTCAAGGTGTAGAAATATTTATTATTATGCATATTAGTCTCCTGCGAATATTATAATTTACTTCAATATACTTATTCATTTACCTTCAATGAAATTTGTTAATCCTTTACCACAAAAAATTATTGTATATCTTAAATGTAAAATGAGGAATTCCCAAATGGAGATAGGGCAGTGCAGTTGACCTCCAATTTCATGTGAATTCTTTCAGCAGGTGTCTAACTTGGCCCATCATCTTCAAGAACAGTCATAAAACATGTAGAAAAACTGTCAACTTGGGTCAAGGTACAGAAAATTCACTTTAAATCATTTCAGTAGTATTGTCTCGAACATTTTGCATAACAGAAATATATAGCGGCACATTTTATTTACCCAGTTTAAAATCTCTCTCTCTCTCTCTCTCTCTCTCTCTCTCTCTCTCTCTCTCTCTCTCTCTCTCTCTCATATACAGTATATGTGTATATATATATATATATATATATATATATATATATATATATATATATATATATATATATATATATATATATATGTATGTATGTATGTATGTATCTGGGTCATGAGGTTGGTTTAGGTCAGGTGGCTCCGAAACAAGCTAATCTCAAGGCAATTATAAATTTGAAAAGACCTGGTGATGTTAGAGAGGTAAGAAAAGTGCTGTGTATGACGTGTTATTACCGCAGCTTTTTGCGTAATTACTCTGATCTTGTTCAGCCTCTTACTAGTTTATGAGAAAAAGGAAAAAAGTTCTGGTAGTCTGATTAGTATGAAGAATCTTTTGATAAACTTAAATCAGTATTAATTACTAACCCCCATTTGACTTCCCAGATTTTCAGAAGCGTTTTATTATAGCAGTAGATGCCAGTGAGGTTGGCCTTTGAGGTGTACTTTTTCAGGGAAGGGAGGAGGGTGTTCATCCTGTGTCTTACTATAGTAAATAGATTCTGGTGGCTGAAAAACTTTACTGCACTATAGAAAAGGAAGCTCTTTCTTTGGTCCGCGCTCTTAACTATTTCAAGCTGTATGTAACAAATTTTTCTTTCTCAATTGAGATATGGACGAATCACATCCCTCTGGTTTTCATTCAGTGGATGAAGGGATCGAACCAGAGGATTTTGCGCTGGGTCCTTTTTCAGGAGGAATTCAATTTGTTTATAAAACATGATAAAGGAACTGACAACAAAATTCCTGATACCCTTTCTAGAATTTAGTGTACGAGCTTGATCCTTCTCATAAGCTGCCTTGCTCGTTTCTCTATTTGAGGTTGTATGGAAAAACTTTGTTAGGATATAGTTCTCTTTAAATAATAGCTTTATATATAAAGT
>NC_090733.1:28709684-28717184 GCF_036898095.1 Palaemon carinicauda
AGCGGAATGAGTTCTGGAATGAATTAACTAGGTGTGTAGAAGGACTGGGTAGAAAGAATTATGTAGGTGTCATGGGTGACTTAAATGCTAGAGTGGGCGCTGGAGAGGTAGAAGGTGTCATTGGGAAGTATGCGTACCAGGTGAAAATGAGAGTGGTGAGAGACTGGTAGATATGTGTGTTGAAAAAGAGATGGTAATAAGTGCTAGCTTTTTTAAAAAGAAAGATAAAAATAAGTATACATCGGTAAGAGTGGCAAATGGAAGAGTAGTAGAAAGGGCATTAATGGATTATGTGTTGATAACTAAAAGAATGTTTGGAAGATTGAAAGACGTGCACGTGTTTCGGGGTATGGCTAACGGTATGTCTGATCATTTTTTGGTGGAAGGAAAATTAGTTGTAGCAAAAGAGTGGGGGAATAGAGTGGGTGGATGTAAAAGGGAGCTAGTGAGGGTTGAAGAGCTAGTAAAACCGGGGGTAAAAAGTAAATATCAGGAAAGGTTGAAAATGGCATATGACGAGGTGAGAGTAAGAGAAACTGGTAATTTAGAGGAGTGGAAGTTAGCCAAAGAAAATTTTGTTGGGATTGCAAGTGATGTATGTGGAAAGAAGGTGGTTGGAGGCAGCATGAGGAAGGGCAGTGAATGGTGGAATGAAGGAGTGAAGGTAAAAGTGGAAGAGAAAAAGAGGGCTTTTGAAGAATGGCTGCAGAGTAATAGTATAGAGAAGTATGAAAAATATAGAGAGAAGAATGTGGAAGTAAAGCGCAAGGTACGTGAGGCAAAGAGGGAAGCTGACCTGAGGTGGGGTCAGGGACTGGGTCAGTCATATGAAGAGAATAAGAAGAAGTTTTGGAAAGAAGTGAAGAGAGTAAGGAAGGCCGGCGCAAGAATTGAAGTGACAGTGAAAGATGGAAATGGAAGGTTGTTAAAAGGAGAGGAGGCAAGGAAAAGATGGGCGGAATATTTTGAAAGTTTGCTGAATGTTGAGGATAATAGGGAGGCAAATATAATTGCTGTTGCAGGTGTTGAGGTGCCAGTGTTGGGAGATGAGAATGAGAGAGAGATTACAATAGAGAAAGTGAGGAGAGCACTAGATGAAACGAGAGTAGGAAAAGCATCTGGTATGGATGGTGTGAAAGCCGAGATGTTGAAGGAAGGGGGTGTGATTGTACTTGAATGGTTGGTGAGATTGTTTAATATGTGTTTTGTGTTGTCAATGGTACCAGTAGATTGGGTCTGTGCAGGTATTGTACCACTATATAAGGGTAAGGGAGATGTGCATGAGTGTTGTAATTCAAGAGTTATTAGTTTGTTGAGTGTAGTTGGAAAAGTGTATGGTAGAGTACTGATTAATAGGATTAAGGATAAAACAGAGAATGCAATCTTGGAAGTACAGGGTGGTTTTAGAAGAGGTAGGGGTTGTATGAATCAGATTTTTACAGTTAGGCAGATATGCGAGAAATATTTAGCAAAAGGTAAGGAGGTATATGTTGCGTTTATGGATCTGGAGAAAACATATGATAGAGTTGATAGGGAAGCAATGTGGAATGGGATGAGGTTATATGGAGTTGGTGGAAGGTTGTTGCAAGCAGTGAAAAGTTTCTACAAGGGTAGTAAAGCCTGTGTTAGAATAGGAAATGAAGTGAGCGATTGGTTTCTGGTGAGAGTGGGGCTGAGACAGGGATGTGTGATGTCGCCGTGGTTGTTTAACTTGTATGTTGATGGAGTGGTGAGAGAGGTGAAGGCTCGAGTGCTTGGACGAGGATTAAAACTGGTAGGCGAGAATGATCATGAATGGGAGGTAAATCAGTTGTTGTTTGCGGATGATACTATACTGGTAGCAGACACAGAAGAGAAGCTTGACTGACTAGTGACAGAATTTGGAAGGGTGTGTGAGAGAAGGAAGTTGAGAGTTAATGTGGTTAAGAGTAAGGTTATGAGATGTACAAGAAGGGAAGGTGGTGCAAGGTTGAATGTCTTGTTGAATGGGGAGTTACTTGAGGAGGTGGATCAGTTTAAGTACTTGGGGTCTGTTGTTGCAGCAAATGGTGGAGTGGAAGCAGATGTACGTCAGAGAGTGAATGAAGGTTGCAAAGTGTTGGGGGCAGTTAAGGGAGTAGTAGAAAATAGAGGGTTGGGCATGAGTGTAAAGAGAGTTCTATATGAGAAAGTGATTGTACCAACTGTGATATATGGATCGGAGTTGTGGGGAATGAAAGTGATGGAGAGACAGAAATTGAATGTGTTTGAGATGAAGTGTCTGAGGAGTATGGCTGGTGTATCTCGAGTAGATAGGGTTAGGAACGAAGTGGTGAGGGTGAGAACGGGTGTAAGAAATGAGTTAGCGGCTAGAGTGGATATGAATGTGTTGAGGTGGTTTGGCCATGTTGAGAGAATGGAAAGTGGCTGTCTGCTAGAGAAGGTGATGAATGCAAGAGTTGATGGGAGAAGTACAAGAGGAAGGCCAAGGTTTGGGTGGATGGATGGTGTGAAGAAAGCTCTGGGTGATAGGAGGATAGATGTGAGAGAGGCAAGAGAGCATGCTAGAAATAGGAATGAATGGCGAGCGATTGTGACACAGTTCCGGTAGGCCCTGCTGCTTCCTCCGGTGCCTTCGATGACCGCGGAGGTAGCAGCAGTAGGGGACTCAGCAGTATGAAGCTTCATCTGTGGTGGAAAATGTGGGAGGTTGGGCTGTGGCACCCTAGCAGTACCAGTTGAACAAGGCTGAGTCCCTGGTTAGGCTGGAGGAACGTAGAGAGTAGAGGTCCCCTTTTTTGTTTTGTTTCTTGTTGATGTCGGTTACCCCCAAAATTGGGGGAAGTGCCTTGGTATATGGATATGGACGATTTGTTTCCATATGAGAGTTTAATCTAAAAAAACTTACTACTTGTTCATTAGTTCTTGGTCATTAGCTTAAATTGAATCATTTTTTTTTTTTTAATGGACAAATTTCATAGTCTTATTTTTATATTATGCGTTGAATTCCTTTTCACTATGGTGCGCTATAGTCTAATCACTGTTCAATCTTTCTAAAGTCCACTACCTTCAGCATAAAGTTTGCAATTTTAATCGAGTTTCTAAAGTATACCGTATAAAAAAGCTAGCTCTCTCTCTCTCTCTCTCTCTCTCTCTCTCTCTCTCTCTCTCTCTCTCTCTCTCTCTCTCTCGATTTACGAAACTTTCTTGGAATTAACAATGTTGTTATTTGCAATATAGGAACTCGCTACTATACCCACTGCTGCTTAGGTGTTGTACATCAATTAAGAATTTTAATTCAATTTATAGACTATTTGCAGTCACAAGCGGAACAATTTCAGAAGTTTATTAGATGAAAAATTTAATTCATGTGCCAATGGCTCAAATCAGCGTGATATTGACACCATCCTTAACCACTTCTTACATAGCTTACATAAGTTAAACCAAGCAAACAATTAGGCTAATTTCAGCTAGTATTATTCAACACGAGTAGCTGGCCAAGACGATTTCATTCATTCTAGAAAACGTTTTATGTTGTTTGATCTTCTTGACTAAATAGCGGCAGTGCAAACACTGAGCCTGTACCCGACTGTTAAAGATAAAGAATATCTTATTGTATGAGCAAATACGAATCTTTGAGAAATTGAGTCGTTTAAAAGAATAGAGTAATTTCAATAGTCAACATCGTAGGATAAGAAATGAACTCTATTAACCGTTTATGTAAATAATGACAATTATCAGTATATTAAACAAATTGCCAACTTTTCTATTGCAATAGTTTTCTTTTAAAATTATATTCCAGACTGATTAACTTACCAAATCCTAGAATATTTACAATCATATTATCCCATTCGTCTGATGAGTCTAATCACTTATCAGGTCTCCATCAAATCAGCACCAGTCATGTAAGAAAATGAACTTAACATTGAAATAAGTAACAATTAGTTTTCTCTTGTGACAGCGAAGTGGATAACATGTGACTCACCAGTGTTCACAACCTCACCATCCATGAAACTATAAGTCTACATAATGAGCCATCTGCAGCCATTGTCTGATCCTCCAAAGGGATCTTGGGTGCTGGGCATGTGTATATATGGTCGGTCACCAGGATATTGTCATTCCCTTGCCTCTGGTGCTCATGAGTAATATTTAAACCTTATTCATGCTCTATAACTCTAGATTCTCTCTCTCATACACACACACACACACACACACATATATATATATATATATATATATATATATATATATATATATATATATCGGCTATTGATTTATTCCGTGGAAAGCGGAGTTTCAATACGAATAATAGTACCAGGGTTATGATATACATCTTTATTGCTTAGCTTTCGGAAAATCTATTTCCATCATCAGAGCCTAAAATAGGATACATTGTATTAGTTAAAACATAGTATGATGAATATTTAAAACAGAAAATTTAAAATGAACATACAAAAACTTTATGAAATAAGATAAGAAATTAACATAAAACTATAAAATCAATCTAAATACAAAATAAAAGATCAAAGCGCCAGCGCTATAAACTCACATGAAATAAAATTATACACAATTTAATTCGTACGTTGCCCGGCCCAGGTTTGGTTTTAGTTTGTGCTGGAATATTGCCTCCATTATTATTAAGTCGAGGTTACTCTGCGAAGTGGCCAGGATGGAAAAATTCTCCTTGGACATTGGGTGGTCCTCACTTTGGGAATGGTCTCTGATGGCTGAATGGGGTGGTTTTGCTATATGATTACCCGTTCTAGGTGAGCGACCGAAGTTCTCAGACAATCTTGCACGGTAATGTCTTTCACTTTTTCCAATATACGATGCATTACAGCGATCACACTTATATTTATATATGACACCCGAACAAAGATCATCTGAGACACGGTCTTTAAATTTGAAAAATTTGCTCATAGCGTTTGAGGGGGAAAACACGATCTTCAATGATACCTGAGGATAAAATTCACGCACAATTCTACTGCAATGATTTCGTATTTTAAAACTGTGGGACCCCAGATATGGAATAGAAAAGAAGATATTTTTCCGAGGAGCAATTAGTTTCCTTTCACAAGGTGGTAGCGTGAGTTTGCTTAGTGTTTTCCCTATATAAGTATCAGTAAAATTATACGGGAATCCATTGTTATAAAGTAGTTTTTTAATATACGTCAGTTCCTTATGAATGTTGAGGTAATTAGAGCAAAGGTTATACGCTCTATAAGTGAGAGTACAGATAAGATTTCTCTTATATTGTATAGGAATAAAAGAGGAGAATTTAGTGCATAAGCCTGTGAACGTTGGTTTCCTGTAGACAGATGTGTTAAACCCAGTACCAAATTTATGAATGTTGATGTCAAGGAAAGATATGTTACAATCCATTTCCACCTCACTAGTAAAATTTATATTTTGGTGTTTGGAATTCAAATAGTTTAAAAACAATTGGACATGACTTGGGCTACGAAATAATAAAAACGTGTCGTCGACATACCGTCTATAAAAAAGAGGTTTAAAATCAGTAGGGCATTCATTTAACCAGATCTTTTCATAATAAGCAAGAAAGGCATTTGCGAGACTAGGTCCCATAGGGCTACCCATAGCACACCCATCAACCTGTACATAAAACTTTTTATCAAATAAAAACAAACAATCCCTAGCAGACAATCCCAGCAGTTCCTTCATCTCCTTTCTTGTAAAACCATTCACTTGTTCTTCGTCTCCAAACAGCCCTTCCACGCAGATATCTATTGTCTCAGTCAAAGGAATATTAGTGAAAAGAGACTCCACGTCAAAGCTTGCCATTGTACATTTTCCCAAGTTTAAGTTTGAAATTTCTTTAGCAAATGAAAAAGAATCCTTCACTGTATATTCATTCACTGTTATTGGGGCTATTACCGGAACCAAAAATTTAGCTATATTATAATTGTGCGTCCCACAAGCAGACAAAATAGGTCTTAAAGGACAATTATTTTTATGAACCTTTGGCAGTCCGTACATAATTCCTGGCCTAGATCCTGAGCAGTATAGAGATTGGAAAGTTCCGTTTGCAATGACACCATTATTCTTTAATTTCCTTAGGAACCTGTTAACCTTATCTTCATATTTCAGAAGATACGAAAAAGTATCAGATGTTAACGGAGCAAATTTTGACCTGTCATTTAAAATGTCCACCATCTTCCCAACATAAGTATTTTTATCTAATAGTACAACACCATTGCCCTTGTCAGGTCTAATTATTACAAGATCATCGTTATTTGACAAGTTCTTAAGAATTCCAATAGTTTCTTTGTCTGAATATTTGTTATTGTTGAATGGATTAAAAGAATAAAATGACCAGTTAGCCAAATACCTTAGTGACTGCTTAAAATACCCGATTCCCTTACTCAAGGGATCATAAAAATCTAGAGTAGAAATGGTTTTGTAAAGTTTTTCGAACTGTAAAAAGTGCTGAACATAGTTTAAACGTCGAGGGGGGAAAACAAACTTTAAGCCCTTGGCAAGAGCAGATTTTTGAATATCTGTTAATACCACCTTAGAAAAATTAAATATCACCTTATCACTAGACACATTACAATCATCTACATACCCCAAGTTTTTTAGCTTCCTTTGTTGGATATGCGTTACATGTTGAATTGACTTACAATTGTTAGTTTCAATAAGATTACTTAAATGTATAAAATCAAGATAAGACAATTTGGATTTTAACAGTTGTTGCTGGTTTTGGAGGGATTCCCGACAGACAGTAATACTTCTTTGCTTTGCTCGAATCTCACAAGATAAAAAATGTTTTTGACAATTTCTATAACTACGGGTGCGTTGAAGATTTCTATTAGACAACTTAAAACGTAGAAAATTAGGAACAAGGTCTTGGGCGTGGCAACAATTCAGAAAGTGAAGATCACTTGAAAGTTTCTTGAGTTTGTAGTCTTTGCGCTCTGTACTTCGATAAAGAGAAAGCACTGGTCGTCCATATCGTTGCGTAATCACATCGGCTATTGATTTATTCCGTGGAAAGCGGAGTTTCAATACGAATAATAGTACCAGGGTTATGATATACATCTTTATTGCTTAGCTCTAGATTTTTATGATCCCTTGAGTAAGGGAATCGGGTATTTTAAGCAGTCACTAAGGTATTTGGCTAACTGGTCATTTTATTCTTTTAATCCATTCAACAATAACAAATATTCAGACAAAGAAACTATTGGAATTCTTAAGAACTTGTCAAATAACGATGATCTTGTAATAATTAGACCTGACAAGGGCAATGGTGTTGTACTATTAGATAAAAATACTTATGTTGGGAAGATGGTGGACATTTTAAATGACAGGTCAAAATTTGCTCCGTTAACATCTGATACTTTTTCGTATCTTCTGAAATATGAAGATAAGGTTAACAGGTTCCTAAGGAAATTAAAGAATAATGGTGTCATTGCAAACGGAACTTTCCAATCTCTATACTGCTCAGGATCTAGGCCAGGAATTATGTACGGACTGCCAAAGGTTCATAAAAATAATTGTCCT
>NC_090733.1:28732184-28734684 GCF_036898095.1 Palaemon carinicauda
CTGATCACGCAGGATTTCTGACTACATGTCACACTGCACGAGCCAGTCCGCAGTCATAGCTTAAACATGTTTTATTTTTCTGATCTAGATTTCGGACAGCCTCGGAAAAGCCAGTATCACTACGTACAACATCGGAATATATACGTAAAATTTCGGGCTCCAGTTTGGATGGCCTCTACCAGCCAAAACTTCCCGTCCAAGCCTGTACGAGGTTTTCTGAAAGCCGGGGTATAAGGAAATTCCAAAGAGACCAGCAAAGTTACATCAGAGAATATATATGAATGACACAGCCGATCATCAAAGGAAGAAACAGACAATCATTCGATATCATTAACAAATATAACAAGAGAAATTAAGATACAATCGTTGTGAAAATCCGTATGGCTTACATATAGTGCGTGAAATGTATTCTAACCATTGAATTTACCCAGTTATCATGGCTTTGAAATAAGAGTGGAGTTTCTGAGGCACACGCTTTCAAAGGTATCTCTGAAGCAGAAAAAAAAAAAAAATCCCTTTATCCGCTCAAGAAAAAAAAAATTGTATTTAAACGCTCAATATATTGGCCATTTATAACCAGTATGTACGGTCTTGCAAGTATATGGCAACGATGAAAAAGGGTCACAGAAATACCACCCCTGAATAATCACCTGTATTTTTTTTTTCTAGGACTCAGTAACGTTGTTTTTAAATTTTTTTTTTAGAAAATAGCCTCTCCCTGTGTATGATTAATTATTTGATTTTTCCTAATTATTACTCTCTCTCTCTCTCTCTCTCTCTCTCTCTCTCTCTCTCTCTCTCTCTCTCTCTCTCTCTCTCTCTCTCTCTCTCTCCTTTAGAGTATTAACCTTAAATTGACATACGATCGACCACAACAAAGGATTTGAAGATTAAGAGGTTGAAATAGACCACGTTTAAGAAAGGTTTTTGTATATCTCTTTATTTCAAATAAAAATTAAATACTTTTTGATATTTGATATTTAAAATTCCTATCTTCACCTTATCCACGTACGAAAACTGATTTTTTTTTGGAAATTCAGTTCACGGCATTCAGTTGAATTTTATCCTATGTAAACGATGTATTTTATTGTTCAAACGATACAAAAAACCTCCAAAAGTAGAAATTAAACTATAAATTAAAAGTGGATAATTGTTTAACTCTTATTAATAGCCCAAATGGAGGAAAAAGAAATAATATAGATTTTATTCTCAGTGAAAAAGTCAAATAATTAAAGATGTAACAGCGTTAAATAGGTGAAATTCAAGCGATTATAGAATGGTGAGAAACAAAATTGGATTAGATCTAAGGAAATACAGAAAAGAATCAATTTTGAGAAAGAAAAGAAAAACTCTTGCGAAGAAAAAAAAAATCTGACGAGTTTAGTTTAGCAATACAAAACAGTTACTCACAGCTACATGATGAAATGGAAGAAAGTGAAGAGCATTCTAATGGTAATTTAACAATTTATATAGGAATCCCCCGAAGAGATAAGTGGAAAAGTTTCTAATCAAGATCAAGAAAAAATATGAGAAAAGGCAAAAAAACTAATAAGGAAGTGAGAATGAAATCCAAAAGAGATGAAATAGAAATCGCAGAACAATCCGCCCTAAAAATAAGAAAATTAAAAGATAAACAATCTAAAAACACAAGATATTCGTAAATACAATCTGACTAAAATTGAGGAAACACTAAATAATGTGAGAAGCATCAAATTGATGAAAAGAAGACTTGGAACATTAGACATGGAGTGATAAAGAATGCAGTAGATTTCTATCAGGGCTACACAATACTGATATAAACAATAACTTCACCAGTAGAAATAATGAAACAACAGAGTTGATACCAAACGTAAAAGTAGCAGTATAGACAACATTAAAAGCTATAAAAAAGGCAAAGCAGCACGGGAAGCTGGCATAGCAACTGATTTGATAACAAATGGAGTAGAATTTGATATTGATATTGATATCTTTATTGGCCATTGTTACTATAAAAATGTGATATAAACATTAGTAGTTATTAGTCCAATGGAGGACAAAGACCTTTGTCATGTCCTTGAAGTCATGTCTGTTTAAGGTCTATCGTTGCTAATCCACACGGCAAACTTTCTTAGTTCGTCAATCCATCCTTCTGCATATTTTACAATCTTTAGGGACCTACTCTGTTATTCCTAATATCCATCTATTTTCTGTCATTCTCATTTTATGCCCTGCCCATAGGCCTATACGTTTCTTATTCTTACATATTGTTAGAATATTCTCTACTTTAGTTTGCTCTCATATCCATGTTGCTCTTCTATCTCTTATTGTTATTCCCATCATTATTCTTCCCATAGCTCTTTGTGTTGTAACTAGCATATGATCTAAGGCTTTAGTAAAGCTCCAAGTATCTGATAAATAAGGTTATACTGGCAGAACCATGTGGAGGATTAATCATTGTTTTATTTATTTTTTGTTGTTTGCCAAATCGAGAGAGAGAGAGAGAGAGAGAGAGAGAGAGAGA
>NC_090733.1:28749684-28772184 GCF_036898095.1 Palaemon carinicauda
TGTGTGTGTGTGTGTGTGTGTGTGTGTGTATGAATTGTCCTCAGTGAAAAGGTTAATGTACTTAAGGATGTAACAGTCTTAAATACGTTGAATCCAATTGATCACAGAATGATGAGAAGTAAAATATTTTTAGATCTAAGGAAAGTAAGAGAAAAAACAATTTTAAGAAAGACAATAAACACTCCTCTTATAAAAGAAAAATCTGTTGAGTTAACAGAATAGGTACTCCTCGGTACATAATGAAATAAAAGCAAGTGAAGATGAAATGTACAGTAATCTAACAAAATTTGTATAGGAATCAGCACAGGAGTTAGGTGGCAAAGTTACTATACAAGATCAAGGAAAGCTACCAAAATAGACCAAAATCCTAAGAAAGAAAAGAATGGAAATATGGGCAAAATCCAAGAGAGATGAAATAGAATAAGCAGAACTATCTAAAACAAAAATCAAACTAAAAAGCCAAAACATTCGGTAACACAATAAGACTCATGTTGAAAAAGAACTAAAGAAAGAAAAAAGCATAAAAATTCATGAAAAGAAGACTTAGAACAGGACTCCAACAGATGTTTGCATCGACGGATTAAAATAGAATATTATCAACAAATAATGATAAACTTTAGTGATATAAGAAATAACTTTCCCGTTAGAAAAATCAAACACTTAAGCCAGAACCAAAAGTAACAGTAGAAAAAGTAAAGAAAACATTGAAAGGCATGATAGGAGGCAAAGCAGCAGTAGATGGCCTAAGAATTTATTTGATAATAGATGGAGGAGATCTCATAGTAGTAAAACTGACTAAACTTATCACAGAATGACTGCAAGATACCTCGATACTAAAGTTTGGAAAAATTTCATCATTATACTATTTCACGAAATGGTAGACATAACAGACCCTTAGTTAATCATGGGAAGAATTGCAAAATATGATGAATGATTTGAATATAGAATGCAGAAATGGAGGACTGAAAATAGATATGAGTAAAACAGAAAGGAAAATATGAATTATGGACGAACCTCAGATGAGTGTTTCCCCTGAACACGAGATACAAATTATAAGAGGGATAAGTATGAGACGAAGAGCTTTAAATAAACCAAATGAGATTATGAGATGTTGAATGCCAATTTTTCTGAACTGAAAAGAATTTGATCAGATTGACCTACCAGATTTAACTTTAGAATTAGAGACTTGAAGCTTCACTTAACTTTTAGAACATATGTTAGTTAAGACACAAAGATCTATGTAAGGAATATTAATGGGAATAGTTTAGATACTACACTTAGAGAGTTATTGGGCCTTTGACTGGTGAGACAGTACTACTTTGGATCCCTTTCTCTGGTTACGACTCAAGGGTTATTTTTATTAGTGGTTTCTGGTATTCATTGAGGCAGTGAGAGTGTTGAGCTGACAAAAATACTATTTATAGCGTGATATTTTTTTCCTATTTTATAACACTAGTGTACGGATCATAAGTTACCCTAAGTTCAAGAACATATTCCCGCGTTACTATGATAACCCGTATAGTGCCATATACCTCCAGCAAAAAAAAAAAAAAAAAAAAAAAAAAAAAAAAAGGAAAAATCGGTTGATTATGGCAGAATTAATATGATATTTTCTCACAAGACTCTTTAGTTATGGTGCAAATCACTGCCGAAGATTCTCCATTTTTGATATCCTAAAGTATATCCCCGAATATTAACGCAGGCCGATCCCTTTAAAAAGAGGAATAGGATTATTATGTTTTTGCTAATTCATCTAATCGATTTACACTTGGTCATAACCTTTCGTTTAACACCAATAATTTTCTTACGCACCCCATAACGCAAGATTTTCTTCCGTATAGCTAAGAAAAACTGATTTTTTTTTTCGGGAAAATACTATCAACGTAACTCACAACTATCTACTTTCAATTGATGGGATTTGTTTTCCATTGTGGAGGAGAAATTGGAGGGGATAGTGAAAAGACATTCAGTTTGCATCTGATGAGTTGTTTCAACGTGTTGGTTAGTAACTATGTTCACTAAAAATAAGACCATTGATTCAATTTGACTAATTACTGCTTATGGCATGACAAATGATGTGAAAGCAAGAAAATGTAAATTGTTGCAGAAAGACAAGAGATTTCACACGCACAGGACTAGAATCAGGATGTAGACTGTAATGCACGCGTATCTCCTTCACGCTCATACACTATAATGCTCTCTCTCTCTCTCTCTCTCTCTCTCTCTCTCTCTCTCTCTCTCTCTCTCTCTCTCTCTCTGATAACAGGAAAACCTGTTTAAGCTTGCCTTTGCATTTTTCAGATTGTTAATATTTTTATGAGGTAGAATCATTTGAGTATTCTGAGCGATGATCTCCAATGCAGGGTCTGTAGAGTTACTGTAGAGTTTAGTGAAAGATTGAAAAAAGCAAAGCAGACAATGGCTAGGATAAGTAAAATTTGGAAATCAAATTGCCTGAAATTACATATAAAAATCAGGCTATATATCAGTCTACTGAGTTCAGAGTTACTATATAGACACGCTTTTAGAAATAATAATAATAATAATAATAATAATAATAATAATAATAATAATAATAATAATAATAATAATAATAATAATAATAATAATAATAATAATAATAATAATAATGGTATGACGATGAAACAATCTCCAAAAGACGTAGTAGATTTGAGAACTAAGCCCTTAAAAAGATATTGAGAGTTAAATTACAGGACAGGATTAAAAATGAAACTTTAGTAGATTTGAGAACAAAGCTCTCAGAAGGATATTGGGAGTTGAATGACAGGACAAGATTAAAATTGAAACTATAAGAGAGATTACTCGAATGTCATATGGGGATGAGATCATGACAAGGGGTAGGTGAAGATGGTTTGGGCATGCTCTTCGCATTCCCCAAAAGACATTAGTTCACCAAACGTTCAGCTGGGCTCCACAAGGCACAGACCTAGGTCTACATGGCTGAGGATAAAGAAGTGAGAAGTAGGAGATTATGAATAGAAAAGTATTCAACAGAAGCTCAAGCTAGAGACTACTCATGAAATCTAACGGAGGCACTTAGTGTCAATAGGCGTAGGAGGAGATGATGATAATTTTATCCTCAACCATTTGTTTATAAACTTTTTTTGTGTCATTTGCATAAAATAATCATGTTCTGCTCGTTTTACTGTTAAGACCCTTATTATCCAGTCACAGTGGTGACCACTGGAGTGACTAGCACCCACAACCTTCCCGCCCATCACTGCGCCTTACTCTTTAACAGTGCCAGCCACCAACCCTAAGTCTTCACTTAGGCTAAATAAATGAAACTGCCACCCCTCACCCGTAGAGAAGTGTTTGCCTAGTTTCAGTGGGCTGAAGTTCAGTTTCATATCAAGAGCGTGACTTCTTCAAGTAGCAAAGTAGACCCTGTCCTTACGGCGATCCCAGAGAACACTTTCCCTGAAATTTCCTGTTGGCTTTGCCTCCAATGGGAAGGCTCAATAAAGTATGAAGCCCTCAAAACATATCTCCTTGAGCAGTACTCACCATCACCAGCCGGCAGCAGATATTATAGCCAAAATTTTTCAGCTTTCTCAACATTCGTTGGGGGACTAAATGGCTTCGCCCTCCCTCATGGAAATGACCAGTATTGCTCTCCTACAAGCTGCCTCAGAGGGCTCTCCTCGGGAAATGAACCTACTTCCTGCTCTTGGGTAAGATTTTTACCTTAACCTGTACAAGGCACCATCCCCGATGTCGATATCTTTCTTATAAATAACCAAATGACGAAATTCGAAGCCCTTTTGGCATACTTACTTCACCGCCTTCCAGACCTCCATCAATGGCTCTACTCCTAGTGAAGAGGGCAACTATTCAACACCAATCAAAGCTGACTTGAATACGGAAGGATGCAGACACCCTCTCCTTGACATGCCATAGCGGTAACAAAGCTGTCCACCACACACATATACCATCCCTCACTTATACCCCAATTACAGGTCTCTGCAGTCACTTACTGATCCCCATCGTCCGCAGTTATGGTATTACCTATTAAAATTCGGGGCTAAAGCAAAGAAATGTGCGGACTGTTGTCTGTGGGCAAAAAACTTGTAAGTAGGTCATTGATCGTGATGGTGGCCTCCTCTATCACTTATCCTTTGATTTTGCATAATGCAGGCATGGATGTGTGGTGTATGGTAGTCAATGGTGCTTGGCATTCCCACTTACTAATGTTCTTTCCAAGACACGACATGGTTATTCTAATTCTACTTATATACACTGGATCAGAGATCCTTATCTAAGGATAAGAATCAATGAAAGCTTTTCATTGCTGACATAACATTGTCAACCTTCTGGCTGATGTGGCACATCGACGTTTAGTCAATGCAGACAAATGCTCGTTGACACCTCTTCAACCAGCGTCCTCCAGCATACCCACGGAACCCTACTCCTACCTCACGTCATACCTGGAATCAACAGAAGAAAACGTTGGCATTATCCCACATTTCCTGCCAAGTACAGTAATTTACCACTGTATCAAGATGACATGAGCCCGGTCATTACCAAATTTAAATGAGCATTTGCCAAGATTTAAGATATAGGCCTTATTCAAAAGGCCTAAAGCCCATTGTCGTCACCCCTACACTTTGTTTTGAAGAAGGATGGCTCCCTGCCTAGTTTAAGGGATCAAAGGTGTCTGAACATGCTGACATACTTGAATTACTACCCCTTCCCCAACATCCCCAACATTACCTCCTACATGCACAAAAGGAAGATATTCCACATTCTCGACCTTCTGAAGGGGTACTATCATGTGCCCATAAACCCAAAAGACATCCTCAAGAACGCCATCACCACCCCCTTCTGAAAATACACATTCATTCACTCCTATTTGGACATTCGTAATGCTGGGGCCACTTTTCCCCCTCTTATGGACAGCATCTTAGAGGACCTCCCCTTTTGCGTATGGTACATTAATGACATACCTGAGCTCATTCCCTCCAAAGAGAAACACCTCCATCTCCTATACATCACTCTCGACTGCTTGAAACAAAATGGCCTTGTATTCTGGTCCAACAAGTGTACCATTTGTGCCAACAAAGTATCGTTCTTTTGGTGCCACATCAATGGTTCTTGACAGCTATCGCCACCATTCTTTCTCTCCTCAATGCCCTCCTCAAGGGCAAGCCAAAAAACTTGAAGTGGTGTCCCTTTCAGGAAGCGGCCTTCTGTTTAATCCACTGCTGCAAATCTCTTTTTTTGCATATTACATGCCCCTCCTCTTCTCTATACTGATGCTAGTGACATTACTATTGGTGCGATACTCGAGCAAGTGGTCAACAGCTCCCCCCCCCCCCTTATTGTCCTTCTTCAGTAGAAAACTGTGCAAGATGGAATCCGCCTACTATACTTTGCCCACGAAGGGCTGCTGGTGTATTTATCTGTTAGTCACTTTGGCTACTTTTTAAGGTGTACATTTTTTGTCATTCGATCGCATCACATGTCCATGGTTCACTCTCTCACTTGATAATTCCACACCTGTTCCACTCGTCAGCATTTACATCTATACATTTCATAAGGTGGGGAGGTCGCCTGAGTATTGATCCCATGTGTACATGTTCCATATGTGTTATATCAAAGACTTGTTTTTACGTTCATTGACCTTAAAAATTTAAAGTTTACATTGTTCAGCTAACCAATCGTTACACAAATAATCATTTGAATAATGTTATTGATTCGTACGTATGTGCACATCTAAAAATAATCTATGAATCATAATAGTACTTACCTCAAATTCCTTAAACATAAAGGGGGAGAGAGAGAGAGAGAGAGAGAGAGAGAGAGAGAGAGAGAGAGAGAGAGAGAGAGAGAGAGAGAGAGAGAGAGAGAGAGAGAGAGAGAGAGAGAGTTCAGATTACCTAGTAAGTAAAATATTTTTTCTATTCCATATTTCCTCACTGTTTCTGGTAAGTAAGGAGATTGAACTTGGTTTAAAATGCACGTCGACTAACAATTTCACTTAGCTTGTTCCAATGTTTTGTGACAAAAAGAGAAATTTTAAAATATAATGATAAGAAAAGTGCTGGATGAATAACCTATCATGCAACATGAAGATGCAATTTGCATATTATTATTATTATTATCATTATTATTATTATTATTATTATTATTGTTGCAACATGAAGATGTAATTTGCATATTATTATTATTGTTATTATTATTATTATTATTATTATTATTATTATCATTATTAGCCAAGCTACAACCCTAATTGGAAAGGCAAGATGCTACAAGCCCAAGGGCTCCAATAGGTAAAAATAGCCCAGTGAGGAAAGGAAATAAGGAAATAAATAAATGATGAGAATAGATTAACAATAAATCCTTCTAAAAACAGTAACAAGGTCAAAACAGATATGTCCTATATAAACTATTAACACCGTCAAAAACAGATATGTCATATATAAACTATAAAAAGACTCGTGTCAGCCTGGTCAACATGAAAACATTTGCTCCAACATTGAACTTTTGAAGTTCTACTGATTCAACTACCGGATTAGGAAGAGCATTCCACAACTGGAATAAAACGTCTAGAATACTGTGTAGTATTGAGCCTCATGATGGAGAAGGCTTGGCTATTAGAATTAACTGCCAGCCTAGTATTACGAACAGGATAGAATTGTCCAGGGAGATCTAAATGTAAAGGATGGTCAGATTTATAAAAAATCTACTAATTGAACGATAGTGCCAAAGATTAGTATCTAGATCAGGAATAAGAAATTTAATAGACTGTAAGTTTCTGTCCAAAAAATTAAGATGAGAATCAACAGCTGAACACCAGACAGGAGGACAATACTCAAAAGAAGGTAAAATGAAAGAATTAAAACACTTCTTCAGAATTGATTGAATACCGAAAATCAGGTAAGACTTTCTCAATAAGCTATTTTTTGTGCAATTGAAGATACAGACCTAATGTGTTTCTCAAAAGTAAATTTGCTGTCGAGAATCACACCTAAAATTCTACACGAGTCATACAAATTTAAAGAAACACTATTAATACTGAGATCCAGATGTTGAGGAGCCACCGTCCTTAACCTACTTACAATCATACTTTGAGTTTTGTTACGATTCAACATCATGCCCCATAATTTGCACCATACACTAATTTTAGCTAAATCTCTGTTAAGGGATTCACCAACCCCAGATCTACATTCAGGGGGTGGAATTGAAGCAGAGACAGTACATTCATCTGCATATGCAACAAGTTGGTTTTCTGGGCCAAACCAACCACATGTCATGTGTATATAGTATAAAAAGTAATGGGCCAAGAACACTACCCTGTGGAACACCGGATATCACATGCCTATACTCTCTATGTTGCCCATCAACAACAACTCTTTGAGATCTATTACTTGAAAAATTAATAATAATGCTACGAAACAACCCACCCACTCCCAACTGTTTGAGTTTGAAAACAAGGGCCTCATGATTAACACGGTCAAAGGCAGCACTAAAATCAAGGCCAATCATACGAACTTCCTGTCCACAATCAAGGGATTTTTGTACAGCATTGAAGATTGTAAGAAGGGCATCACATGCTCCAAGGCCTTCACGAAAACCAAATTTCCAACTAGGGAATAGATGATTACCCTCAGCAAACCTATTAAGACATTTTGCCAGAAGACGTTCAAAAACTTTAGATAATATGGGAGTTATGGAAATTGGGCGGTAATCAGTGGGACTTGAGCTACCACAAACACATTTACAAAGAGGAGTAACATTACCAATTCTCCAACAAGTGCTAAAAGCTCCTCTTCTTGCTAACTTGCGCAAAATAACAGAAAACTTTGGAGCTAAAAAATCTGCTGTCATTATAAAAAACAAAGGAAAAATACCATATGGGTCTTCACCTCCATAAGCATCAAGGTCCATCAACAGAGCTTTAATCTCATGAGATCAAAATGCTAGCCTAGTTAGTTGCCTCAGGAAAACAAGAATGAGGAAGTTCAAGTTTTTCATTACTCCGTTTGTCAAAAACATCAGCCAAAAGGGTTGCATTTTCCTTTGGACAATGAGAGACTGAGCCATATGGTTTAAGTAAAGGAGGAACTGCTGCATCTACCCCAAAGAGTGCAGATTTAAGGGTAGACAACCATTTATGTTCCTGAGTTGTACCAGAAAGGGTTTCTTTAATGGTTAAATTGTACTCCTTTTCAGTTGAGGCATAAACTGTCTGAGCAAAAGCTCGAAGCTGAGTATAGTTGTTCCACGTCAAATCTGATCTGTTACTCTTCCAAAGATGATAGTCCTCTGGCTTCTCCAAATAAGCACGTCTATAATCATCATTGAACCACGATTTGTCCTTCGCTCGGTACCTTAGCAAATGAGAAGGGATATGCCTATCAATTATGTTGACTAGATTCCCATTCAAAGGGACAACAGGATCTATACTACTATATAATTGTAACCAATTCAACCACAAAAGATCATGCAAAATCCCATTCCAGTCTTCTTGGGATTTCATATAAATTTTACAAGAGTATGATATATCAGGGACAGGCTGCCCAGTGTTCACTACTAATGAAATCAAGGCATGATTAGATGTCCCGACTTGAGAACCAACCTTACTAGTTATAACGCCAGGGGAATCAGTGTATACGAGGTCCAAGCAATCACCAGACCTGAGAGTAGCTTCATTTATTTTTTGCTCACAGCCTGATTCCGAAGCAAAGTCTAAAGCTCTTAAGCCATGGCGATCGGCAGATATCGCTTATGAAATGCATCGTTCCCTTCCCTCGTGCATATAAATATCGTCCCCAGAGTCTGGAAGTGTATTCTTATTACCTGTGTTTGCAGACCAGATTGAACATTTACTTATCATCTGCTTCTGGCTTATCCGTTTTCAATAACTGCGGGAGGTAATGTTCTTTACCTTTATAAGTGATGTTGCTGTTGTTGTTAGTTTTAATGGTAACCTGGTAGGTTATGATGTCAAGTATGGAAAGCAAACGTTCCTGTCATATTAGAAATCATTCACAATTAATTGGTTTTTATTGTATTAGAAATTACTCTCTATTACTCGTAGTGGATGCTGGTCATATAATCATATATTCCGATATTGATTCCTGAAGCATTACGCTAAAATAAAAAAAACTTTCAAGTGAACAGGAAATAGCCTACTGTTTGGAAATATTAACGATGAATTTTTTACTTAACGTATACTTGTCAATCTTTATTTTCATATACTCCATCCCTTATCCATTGCGATATTTATCTTGCATGTTCTTATTTTGAATTCATTTAATTATGTACTGTAGATTTCATTTATTGATATAGCGCTCCCTGGTCACTTGCCTGTTTCCTCTGATGTAGGAAGTGGTTATTATTATTATTATTATTATTATTATTATTATTATTATTATTATTATTATTAGTAGTAGTAGTAGTAGTAGTAGTAGTAGTAGTATCATCATCATCATCATCATCATCATCATTATTATTATTATTATTATTATTATTATTATTATTATTATTATTATTGTTGTTGTTGTTGTTGTTGTTATTGTTCTTGTTGTTTTTGTTGTTGTTATTATTATTATTTAAACAAGTACTCTCTCACTTTTAATGAAAATTTGATGAATTAGGATGATTCTCAATCCGCTTTTCATGTTGCACGCCACTCTCCATAAAGCGGATTTTTCTCTGAAAATATCTGGTGGTGTTTCATGGAACCCTCTTTGTCTCCATTGCTCCCTCAAGGCTTGCTATTATGCCTATTCCTCGTGAAAAAAAAATAGCTCTGAATAATGGCAAATAATGTGTGAAGGGATTAGAGGGAAAATTGTTGATAATCCTATTATAACCGAAGAAAGATTATGCTATAAAAGAGCAGGTTTTTTTTTTCACAAATTCGTAAAAAAAAAAAATAATAATAATTACTTGATTACGGTTCTTCAGGTAGCTCTTCAATGCTTTGAATAAAAATCTCGTCATATTTTTATATGCAACAAGGATATGAAAAGGATTTATGTTATTATCTCTAAGCAATCAGATTAAAATGGAAAATTACTTTTTATAAAGGTATGATTGAGATAGACAGAGGGTTGAAGTAGCGTCGGCCTACTGTGAGCATTGCTTAAGGGCCTGTGCAGCCTTCCTTCGGCCCCTGCTGCATTTCCTTTATATCCTTCAACATGACCTCCGTTCCATATTTCTTTCTTCTTCGTGTTCAAGTACTTCTAACTTTTACTTCATGGTGTAATTTCTGGGCTTTCCTGTAGTTGTATTTGGGCACTAAATGGCCTCACCTGCCCGAGCGACCGGTTATATAGCCAAAATTCATCAGGTTATAGTTTGGCCAGGACAACAGCCACCTGTTGAGATATTACCGCTAGAGAGCTATTGGGTTCTTTGACAGGCCAATTAGGTCTGCATTCTCCTCTTTCCTCATACACCTTACAGCTCTAAGATACTTGATAAATTCTTCGTTACTCAAAGGGTTAACTATAACACTGTAATTGATCAGTGGTTACTTACCACATGCTAGAGGTAGAAGAGGACTTTTAGATAGCAATTCTTCCAAGAGAAGGACATTTCAAAAGCAGAGCAATGTTTTCTATTCTTGCGCAGTGTCATAACCTTTGTACTATGGTCTTTCTCTGTCTTGGTTTAGATTTGCCTTGCTTGATGGTAGGCTTAGGCGCAATATCTGACAGTCTCTTTATTTTTTTTTTCCTGACTGGTATATTTTCCCTGTTGGAGCCCTTGAGCTTATACCAACCAACTTTTGCAACTTAGCTATTAATGATAATGATATTAATAATCAAATCAAATCAGTTCAATCAATAGAGGGTTAGACTCAAACGTTATTGACGCTTCCAAAAATGTACTGTTATAGTAGGCTAAAAGTATTCGTCTTTGAATCTTGAGTATTAAATGTAAAATTGGTTTGAATGTTGTAATCATTGCCTTAACTAATTTTTTTTTAAATCTATATTCCTGAGAACTATTTCATTCCGAAGATAAAGTAAAAAACCAAGTAGGTGAGCAAAATATTTTTTTAAAGTAAAAATAAATATTGGAAGGTTACTTGATATTTAAAATAATCAATGGGAATAACTGGTATGTAAAGATGAAAAGAAATTTATCTTCCTGATGGAATATTTATTTTTTTAGATTATATATTCTATAACTGTTACTTCTGAAATAATATTAATTTATTTGAGATATAAAGTTTTGGAACAATGACAAGTCCTAGTACAGAAATTTTCTATATTATTGTAGTAATTATTATTATTATTACCGAGATCGAGTAATATTAAAATACCACATTTATTTTCATCCATTTCCAGCATATCATTGCAACAGAGCAGATGGCTGTCTCCGTAGAGTATAGTTTTCTGTAGGTAGACTGGTTGTCAGGCAAAGATTTTATTACTTCTAGGTGACTGATTAGCTGTTCAAGAATTACGCATTCAAGCACTTTTGAAACAAAGAATAGATTCGAAATAGGTCTTTATGAGCTTAATTCCTGGTAGTCCAGAACACTTTTCAGAACTACAGCCATTTTCTCAGAATTTGGAAACTTATATTCTTCAATGCTAGCATATGCTTTTCTCGTTATTATTTCGTCTAGACTAGAAAAGATTCTCTCTCCAATTACTTCAGATATTGACATAGGACCGATCGCGCAGTTTGTTTTCTATGCTCTCTTGATAATCCACGTAATGTTTTCTTGTGTGATGCTGTTAAATGCACTTTTGATAATCCAGGTGATGTTTTCTTGTGTTATGTTGTTAAATCTCATTAATTTTATCTTTGTACCTGGTGTATCATTGATCTGATGTTAAAAATGTACACAGGACCTGTTTATATTTTTGATTTTGTTTTTAAAGAATACAAGAAAATATTTGCTAGTTCCTGGTCACTGTATCCATCAGGTAGCTTCTTTTCGTTTACATATATTTATGTCTGTTGTTGCTTCGCAGATCTTTCTCTTGAAGTATTCACTTCTTTTCCTTCTTAGTTGGTAGTTGTATTGACACATAGCAGTTTTTTACTCTACCCAAGTACTTTCAGTTTTGAATCGATTCCCTTTCTTTCTTTACGTGTCTTTTTATCACTAATGTCTCTTCATCAAACCAAGGAGATTGGAATTTAACAGTTATAGTCTTTTCCATCGGTGGGCACATGGTATCATATTCACCATTACTCACTTTATCATAAGTGGTTGTAAGACAGTTAACACACATAGCTCCCAACAATCATTGGTTATCCTAATCGCAGGGAATGTTGATAGCATCATTTATTTTCTTTGTGACTTCTTCAATAAATACGTTAGGAGAAAAATTTGATGTATGTCTAAAAATTATTTTTTTTTACCACTGCATGTTTCTGAAGAGGTAGACTAAGCGTAATAAGTTTGTGCACCGGGGAGATAGTGCATTTCTCTTCAACATTTATATCAGATATAATGTTATTCATTGCATCATTCAAAACTAGGTTCAACGTATGCCCTGTTAAAGTTGTACAGTCGACATTATTCACCAATTGATATGATTTTAATAACTCATGAATGCCATAGCGTTAGGATTTGATGCATCATCCATCCAAAAACCGAAGTCTCCCTAAAACTGATTAATTTTTTCCTTGATAATCATCTCAATGAATGCACTGAATTCTTCAAAGAAGATACTAGTGTTTGTTCTCGGAGGTATGAGATTTGAGTAATCTTTATGGATAAAGAGTCCAACACCCTCACCAGACCTACCCTCTCTTGGTATGTGAAAGGTGTGTGTGGGGTGGGGGGAATCATTTCGGTTTATCTTAGCTTTGTTAAAGTTATTTAACCATGTTTCAGATAATGCTAGTATGTCCAAATATTTCCCATTTATCAATTCTCGAGTTTGAATAATTTTATTACCTACAGATTGTATATTTACAGAGCCACGGTTTATGATGTCCTTAGTATCCATGATCAGTATTTTCTGCAAGTCTATTCAATTCCTAGTCATAATCTTTACAATCCTTAGAATTTACTATGTGGTCACTCTGTTTGTTTAACTTTGCGCAGTTAATACACTCTGACATTTGCGAATTACACTTCTTGGTGGAATGTTTTCCCGAAAATTTTCTTCAGGCTTTATCATCGCTCTTAGACTTGCAATCTTTTTCGAGATGTCATACCTCTGGCAGTGGTACCAGGTGATCACGTGGTACTTATCACATATGTTATAAGTACCCCATCGTGACAAAACTTTGTCCCCATTATCATAAATAGTCCTCCGAACTTCAGGATCACATTTCAGCACATAGTGGGTGGTCCCACCTGAAGAATTTTTCTTGAGGGCTACATTTATGTTCTCTCCTATCGTTTGTATTTGGTCCAGGGAACAATTTCTTTGAATCAAGGCAATTACTGCTCCATCTTCATCACTGTATACATTGCATACCATTATTTCTTGTTTAAATCTTGAGGTTTTTCTCTTTTTAGTGTCGTCAACCAATATCTGACTTTTGTTTGCAGACTCTTCTCTGATCATTTCGTTAGCAAAGTTTACAACGTTTCAATTCCGAAGTGTTTGAGTTTGAAAACAAGTGCCTTAGGATTAACACGATCAAAGTAGAAATGAAATCAAGGCCAATCATACGAACTTTCTGACCACAATCAAGAGATTTCTGTAGATCCATGATTATTTTGAGACTACTTTCTTGGGTGAGCAAGGATTATATTTTATATTTCACATCAAAACGAAAAAAAAAAAATTGTCATCTAAATTCTGAACAAGACTTACGAGTAACACTTTGTACAAAGTCACACCAGCAATAAGTCACTGGGTCTCATTTTATTATCATGTACTTTGGATTTCTGTCATGAAAAGCATGTAAACTATATGAATGAAGTTTTGTTATCAATACACAATAGGTATGGGGGGGGGGGGTTGCGAGAACTGAATGCTGATTTGAAAGGGATGCATATACTGAAAATGGTTAAAACCAATACCTTAAACAAGCTAGGAATAGTGTGATTGATGGCTCGTTATCAATTAGGACGACATAACTGTCCATGAACAAAAAAATATAAAATTATGACGTCTAATTTCCCTTGATGGAAAGAAATAAAATTCCTCCCCTTTTGAAGGACAGATTTTTTAAAATTGAATATTGACGTGAGATATATCTCCCCCTCTGTCTGAAATGTTGCAAAACGTGCAAGCATTGATCCATTCTCCCAAACAGCAACAGACGCCCCTAATTCTCTTTCTAACTGAAGAGCGCGTTGCGGTAAATATGATGCCAAAGTTGAGTTTGCTCACATGAAACACAATTCCGATATGAACAGAAGCACCCATACACAAGCCCCTTCCTCTGGAAATACGAAACAGGATGCAAAAGGATTTTAAGGATATGCATCCAATACGACTTGCAATGGATAGGATTGAAGCCTAAACGAATAAAGGATAAATGGATCAGTTAGTTTATCTGCTACTGGAGAACGAATGCGAACACTATTCTGCAATGGTCCTTCAAATAATATAGCAGTAATTATGAAATCCAAAGATATATATATATATATATATATATATATATATATATATATATATATATATATATATATATGTGTGTGTGTGTGTGTGTGTGTGTGTGTGTGTGTGTGTGTGTGTGCATACGTCAAGTCTGCTTTTCTCATCAAAAGTGATAAGATTTTTTGTTTTGTTTTTGTATATTTCACTTCTCCTTTCATGTTAGGATATTGCATTTTTTATAACATGGTAGCATTTTATTCTTACCGGACTACTTTACTTTCGTAATGATTACTAGTGTGTGTGAATAAAGTAAAAAATATTTTTCGTTCACTTCTTCTTAGTTATAAGATTGATTTCCTTGGGTTAGCATTTGATGATTGACGAGTATTTCCCATAATACCTTTTTTTTTTTTTTTTTTTACAGTTTGGACCCTTTTATTCTACCTAATCCTGTATCTAAGGATTATTCTTTTGTTCGTTTAGTCTCAATAGTGTAGAAATAGAAATGTTTAATTTTTCGTATATTAAGTGCATAAAATGAAAAAAAAAAAAAATCGTTATGTATAGCAAAATGAGGTCTTATATGCATTCTGAACCTACTTAGCTTCTATTTGATGCGAAGTTTCATGATGGTTAGGAAAAGCTTTTGATATGGAATATTGTAAAATTGTAAAAACGAGAAGAGTTCTTTCTTTTATCTACTGATTTCCTTCAGAAGTTCATCCAAGCGTTTGGTCGTCGTTTCTTGAGGCAAACTGATACAAAAGTCGTTTCGTTCTTCAGACATGACAATTTAAGTGTGGAGTTTGGCTAGTTTCCCTAACCATGCAGACACGTGTGGATTGGTGATGGTGGGAGATTTTCGTCTGAGCACTCACAAGAAACTACTTTGTACGGGTGGCTCCGATTTGTATAGTTTCCTGATCATGGCGATATACAAACACTTCCACCATGATGAGGTATCCCACACTAAGAACTTGTTATATATATATATATATATATATATATATATATATATATATATATATATATATATATATATATATATATGAGTATTCGTATATATATGTGTATTTTATATATATATATATATATATATATATATATATATATATATATATACATATTTATACATATGTATATGTATATATATATATATATATATATATATATATATATATATATATATATATGTATATATATATATATATATATATATATACATATCTATATAATTTATATATATATATATATATATATATAGATATATATATATATATATATATATATATATATATATATATATATATATATATATATATATATATATATATATATATATATATATATATGGTAGTATGTTGGTCAGGGCACCAGCCACCCAATGAGATAATACCACTAGAGAGTTATAAATCTTTTGACTAGCCAGACAGTACTAGTTTGGATCCTTCTCTCTAGTTGTGATTCATTTTCCTTTTCCTTACAAACACACACAACGAATAGTATGGCCTATTCTTTACTGATTCTCCTCTGTCCTCATATATCTGACAACACTGAGATTTCAACCAATTTTTCTCCACCCAATGGGTTACCGCACTCCAATTGTTTAGTGGCCACTTTCCTCTTGTTAAGCGTAGAATAGACTTTATATATGGTCAGAAGCTCTTCTAGGAGAGGGAAACTCCAAAATCAAACCATTGTTCTCTAGTCTTAGGTAGGGCCATAGCCTCTGTATCATGGTCTTCATTGTCTTGGGTTAGAGTTCTCTTGCTTGAGGGTACAATCGGGCATGCTGTTCCGTCTTTTTTTTAGCCGTCTTGTTTAGTTAAAGTTTTTATAGTTTATATAGGAGATATTTATTTGATGATTTTTACTCTTAAAAAATCTTATTTTTCCCGGTTTCCTTTCCTCACTGGGCTATTTTTCCTGTTGGAGCCCCTGGGCTTATAGCCTCCTACTTTTCTAACTATGGTTGTAGCTTAGCATGTAATAATAACAATAATAATAATAATAGTAATAACAATAATAATAATAATAATGATAATTATAATAATATTAATAATAGTAATAACAATAATAATAATGATAATAATAATAAAAATAATAATGATAATAATATATGTCTATATATACATACATACATATATATATATATATATATATATATATATATATATATATATATATATATATATATATATATATAGATGTATATAAACATATATAATTTATATACTGTATATATATATATATATATATATATATATATATATATATATATATATATATGTGTGTGTGTGTGTGTGTGTGTATATATAAATGGTTAACTCTCGGTAAGTAAGTGAAATGTTCCTCTGTCAATATGGTGAGTTGTTAGATTTTGTGGATTTCTGGACATTGATTGAAATATACTGTCACCAATAAGGTTTCTACACATCGCCTTATTTGAAAGACACGTGACCTATAACATATTCAAAGAGATCACAGCACCTTCTATCGATCTTCTGATTGCCCTTTCACGTGGAATTACTATAGCGCCATAGCCCGACATACTTGGGAGAAAAGTCATGCAATAGCCTTTAACAAGGCAGAAATTGTTTACAGGTGTCGTGACAGGGCAATCAGGAGAACGATAGAAGGTGCTGTGATCTCTTTGAACAAGACTTTAAGGGTAACAGGGGAATAGAAGAAGATAAAAACATCAGAGAAGAAATATGTAGGTGAAGCAAAATTCGAAACTGTAGGCATATATGTGCCAAGATAAGAGATGCTTCCTCCCCTGCCCCTCCTTCATAGGTGCATCCTCCACAGACAGTTCGAGTGACAAACGACCAGAACTACCAAAACATCGAATTGGATAGTTACCATCGTAACATACCACCCAAAAGATCTCAAATAATTTTGGAAAGGACAAGGGCCCAACAACCTGAAATTGTTTTGTAATTGATTTTAATCTGTTTTTAACACTATGGCTATGTATTGGAATTGTATATGTATTTCTGATTTTTCCTTATATCAGTACCTGATTTTTTATTTTGGTGACCAAGTCCGCAGATGATGGACGAAAACTCTGAAGTTTTTTTTTGTAATATCTACAAATATACATCTAGTTTTCATACACGTCTTACATCATTGTGGAACCTTATCGGTGATAACAAGGAAGTACGACATTTTACTTGTTTGCTATATATATATATATATATATATATATATATATATATATATATATATATATATATATATATATATAGATATATATATATATATATATATATATATATATATATATATATATATATATATATATATATATATATATATATAGGCTATATATTTATGTGTATATATATATATATATATATATATATATATATATATATATATATATATACATATATATATATATATATATATATATATATATATATATATATATATATATATATATATATATATATATATATATATATTCTTCTTTATCTGCATCCCTTCCCACTTTTATGTGGAGTCGATGTTTTTGGCCAGCGTTCTCCATCTATCTCTGTCCCACACATTATCTCCGGTTAATCCCTGTGATCGGAGGTCATCCTCGATACAGTCCATCCACCTTTGCTTTGGAATCCCTCTCCTTCTCGTTAACTGTACCTCCATTTCCATCAGCCTCCTGCCAATATACTGTTCATCTCTTCTCATGACATGACCATACCACCTCTGTCTACTTTCTTGGATCTTATCTTATAGTTTTCTAACTCCTATGGTACACCTAATTATCTCATTCCGTATCTTATTCTTTCTTGTCACCCCACACATCCATCTCAACATTCTCATCTCTGCCACATCCGGTTTCTTCTCTTCTGTCTTCTTTATTGCCCACGTACTTGATTTGTAATTTTAGTGACCAAGTCCACAGATGATGTACGAAAGCTCTAAAAGTTTTTTTATAATATCTACAAATATCAAGATAACAAGGAAGTATGACATTATACTTGTTTGCACCATATACTGTATATATATATATATATATATATATATATATATATATATATATATATATATATATATATATATATATATATATATATATATATATATATATGTGTGTGTGTGTGTGTGTGTGTGTGTGTATGTATGTATGTGTTTGTGTGTTTGTGTGTGTATATATCTTCTTCTTTATCTGCATCCCTTCCCACTTTTATGTGGGGTCGATGTTTCTGGCCAGCATTCTCCATCTATCGCTGTCCCACACTTCATCTCATCTGAGTTTGCCTCTTTAACCCAGCCGCCCATGACTGGGTAGCCCTTGCCAGTTTTTTGGAGGGATCACGCAAGGTCCCAACATGTCGCCTATGGGGAACACCCTAGCATGAATTTTATTTTCACAATTTCCACTGGCCATATTGGTTTTGGCTAATTTTTCATGGACGGATGCCTTTCCTGCCACCAACCATCCCCATTTACCCGGGCTTGGGACTGGCACCAAGTTGAGGCTTGCTTGCCCCCCCCCCCCTCAGTGGCTGGGTTATATATATATATATATATATGTATATATATATATATATATATATATATATATATATATATATATATATATATATATATATATATATACAACGACCAACAAAATAGTCGTTTCTAGTCCATTGGAGGACAAAGGCCTCAGACATTACGATTCATGTGTGGGGTTTGACCAGATTCCCTCACCACTCTAACACTTGCGGATTGGTGATGGTTTGATATTTACGTCTGATCAATCACATGAACCTACTGTGTGTGTGTTTATGTGTGTGTTTGTGTGTGTGTTTATGTTTGTATGTATGTGGATGCTAGATTATCAACAATAAAAATATTCAATTCCACCATGGCCAATGGTGATCAAAGAGAGTAGGCTATGGTTTAACAAACCCAGTAATTTATGGAGACAAATGAAATTATATTAAAATAATTCTTATCGATCATGACTCTAAGTCATCTTTTCGTCGTTATATAGTTTCCTTTCAGCAAATGAGACTTTTAAATTTGCATCACATAATTGGAATTCATTGACAAATTCCCAAAAGATTCGTATTATTTAAATTAAACAATTTAGTGTCGTATTTATCTTTTCTTTGTTTTATCGTGAGAAGTAAAAACTAAATTACAAATTTATTCATGTTGAGGGAAACATTAAATTCTACTCTCTCTCTCTCTCTCTCTCTCTCTCTCTCTCTCTCTCTCTCTCTCTCTCTCTCTCTCTCTCTCTCTCTCTCTCTCTCTTTTGTCATCTCGTGCATATATGTTTATCAATTTAGTTGTCTGTGTTTTTAGATTAAGTTTTAATATTAAACCCCTATCTTTCTCATAAAGTAAAGATAAATCCAGGAATTTATTGCTAATAAAAAGGGAAATTGAAGTCAATAGGAAAACATTAAACAGGAAGGAGCATATTAATTACTAAAAGTAAAGTTAAGGAAAACTTCAGTTGACCGATGCAATATTAAAGACTGTAAGACTTGCTCATTATTCGCAATTGAAATAATCCAGTAGACTAGTTTTTCTTTTGTCACCTACTCTCTCTCTGTCTCTCTCTCATATATATATATATATATATATATATATATATATATATATATATATATATATATATATATATATATATATATATATATACGTAGAGCAGTCTTATCAATTGAATTTCCAGGGAATATCAGAGAAATCCAAGGGAATATGTTCTCATCTATATCATTTATCCTCCTCATGAACTTTGTAATACGTAGAACAGTCAGAGATGGTAGAGAAGGATTGGTGATTGGAATTTAGCAGACAGAGCATATATTGATAATGCTGTCTTTGTTAGCAGAACACCACATGATTTGCAATGTTTGCATTCCGGAAAGCATGAAATATCACGTGAGATGGGGCTGAAGATTAATAGAAGAAAGACAGAGATGATTATAATAGAGTATGCAATGGAAGATGAAATATCATTTGAAGGAGAAAGGATTAATGAAGTAAAATCCTTCAAGTAGTTGGTAATCTCCAATACATGGTCTTTATAATCAGAGTTTAGTGAAAGATTGAAAAAAGCAAATCAGACAAGGATATTGGGAGGTAAATGGAAACACAGGATAAAAAACGAAACTGTAAGAGATATTACTCGAGTGCCATATATGGATGATATCATAATAAGGGGTAGATGGAGATGATTTGGGCATGCTCTTCACATTCCAAGAGAGATTAGTTCGCCAAACGTTCAGCTGGGCTCCACAATGTACTGGAAGAGTTTGAAGACCAGGGTTACATGGCCAAGGACTATGAAGCACGAAGTTGAAGGTGAAAAGAGAAGTATTGAATTAAGCTCAAGTTAGAGACGACTGGCGAAATGTAATTGAGGCCCTTAGCTTCAATAGGCGTAGGAGGAGGTGATGATGATGGGGATATATATATATATATATATATATATATATATATATATATATATATATATATATACATATGTGTATATATATATATATATATATATATATATATATATATATATATATATATATAAATATATATATATATAAAATATATATATATATATATATATATATATATATATATATATATATATATATATATATATATATATATATATATATATATATATTGCATAATTTAACATATGTAATATAAAAAAGAGTAAATTCTTTATATGTTGTTCCTGCAAGGATAAAGTATAGCTAAGGGAAAATTGTTCGTTAGTAACTCGCTAGAAAAATGATGATCGGATACGAGAATGCTGCTCTTAATGGATCAAAATCAGCTAATATAATCTATTTGCAATTGGATTACTCAATTACGGAGAATTAAAGTAAAGATAATCTAATCTCACATTAGTTCAAAGGTTCACTGGAAGTTTCCAGATTTAGTTTCATTTACTCACTACCTAATTCGAATGCGATGATGCTCTATTAAAGTCTTAAAAGCTTTGAATCTTTAATTCTATTAAAAGCTTCGAACAGTTAAGATTTCAATTTAATCTTTTTCATGTTTCTTTTTACAAATTTCCTATTGAACTTAATATTATGATCGATATCAAGATAACCTTTTTTTCCAATAGGGCGTCATCCTCAAACTCCCAAGAGTCTGAATAATTCAGAAAGATTCAGAAAAAGTTTTAGAAAACTTCCAAAACTGCTCGATATACAGAGCTAAGGACATGATATTAAAAAGGAAGTTTTAGAAATCTTGGAAATATAAGAATTGAATTCGTGTCTACCATTGATTTATAGTTTGGAATGGTTTAGAGTGTTTGAAAATCAACCCCAATTAATAAATGTTAAAGTTGAAGGTCGAGGTTGAACATCAAGGTCAAGTCCAAGGTTAAAGTCAAACAAAAGGTCAAATTCTGGTCATCAACCATACGGTCACAATTTTCATTGTAAGATAATGAAACTTGCAGGGATTTAAATCAGGAAATGGTTAAATTTTGGAAGGTCAAGATCAATGATCAAAGTCACGGTCATGCAAAATGTTCAATTCACGTAATAAGCCATAAGTTTGGGCATCATTGTCACAGACACATCAAACTTGGTTCTTATGTAAGTGTATGAAAATCCACGCAAATTAATACATGTTAGGGGCCAGCAAAAGGTCGAGAAATAAGCTGCCGCTGTGAAGGCCTGCGCTCCACTGAGTGCCCCTATAGTTTAAAATATTTTTACACAATTGTGTACTTTACATACATCATAGCGTTTATCACCAAAACAAACCAAATCATTACCTTAGATATATCAATATATCAATAATTTTGTTTCATTACAAACTTGACTTGCGTATTTTAAGGGAAAAAAAACCCAAAACGAAAAAGTATTATTATACTAGAATTTTTCTAATAATAGTAAATTTAGTGATGATTTAACTGGAATTTAAAGGGTGCTGTATCATTTTACCTAGTCATATAACAGGAGCGATTGCATTACAGATTAATTGGTGAGATGGTTTATTCATAGTTGGACACAGGAAATTGTGAAGA
>NC_090733.1:28777184-28799684 GCF_036898095.1 Palaemon carinicauda
CTCAAGGATCCCAGCAGTTGGCCTAAACGTATTACTACGCTAGCACAGATACCCCACCCACATTTATGTATCGTTCCGCCATTCATAAAGTCTTTGTCATGTTTTTTTCACTGTGCAATAAGCATGGCCTCCTCAGAAATTAAGTTTAACATTAGATGATAGGTTATTTCATTAAGCTGACAAATTATGCCAACTGGGTATGTTATTGCCGTTGATGAAGCTAAAGATAAAGTATGGTATCATTCCTTCATTGCATTATCATCTTTACTACTATTTGTTTGCTACATGTAGAATTATTTTAAAGGATAAATTAATTATGTTCACTTTACTTCTATACATTCCCATTAGATGTACAAATAAAACTCCTAAAACTATTCATGATTTATTTACAAAATGCAGTAATGCCCAAAACATAGCCAACACGGTCGTACGGCCTAAGAAGAAGAAAAAAAAAAATATATCGGATGATCCGTTGGTCTGTAGGAGATTTTAGCACAAAAATCTTATTTTAACCAAAATAGTTATATAAAGACTGTTTACATACAATCTCTCTCTTTCTCTCTCTTTTGGTGGCATAGTGAATAGTTAATGGAAATGTTCAAAAGCCTGAATGACATTACAAGTATTATAATCACGTTACGCTAGGTACAAATCAGACCATAAACATTGGATTTAAACTAGAAACTGGATAATTACCTATTCAGGCTATAGTAAATATGGCCACGGGCTTTCTCTTGACTGTATAAAGTTGCAAGTCGTAAGACAAATGCAGTTTTGCAACCACGGGGGCAATTCCAGATCCTGTTAGACATTCTTGAATGTTATGGGTTTCAGAGTCGATGGAAGAAGGTGAATGGGTGTCTGGTGGATGGGCGGGGCAAAATTTTGTCCAAAGCTGTTTACATTGCTTACGTAATGAATGTTTTCGACTCTTGGATCGTTATCACTGGCCATGGCGTCGGCTAGATCATTTTTTACTCTATAAGAATTCAAACTATTGGTTTAGGTTATTGATAATGCTGACAAAATTTGTGTGTGGTTGTAAAATATACATATGTCAACTTTCAGCTACATCCGATGCTTTGTTAAGGAGCAAAGTCCAAAAAACCGTGTTACAGAGGCCCTGAATCTTATAGTAGTTGCTGGAAATATATCCAATTTTAGTTGATCCATTTAATCATCCAATTTTAATTTCTGCATAGGGTCTCGGATGAAGGATTTTTCAAACATAGGTGAAGGTGTTAGCAGTGTTCATTCTTTTGAAATGTAAATGCTTAATATATAAGAGTTATTTTAAAAATTTCGGGGTTATTTTCCATCAGGATAACAAGAGAAGTAAACTATTCTTTAATATATTCTTAAGAGGATGAAATCAAAGTGGAGTAAATTAATTTTTTAGATTAATCCGATATAATACTCATCCAATACTCCTTCGTTGCTCGAAGTAATCAATAATAATATAATAATAATAATAATAATAATAATAATAATAATAATAATAATAATAATAATAATAATAATAAACTGTACAAAACGCGTTATTCTAGTGGAGAAATCACCAAATATTTTCCAAATATTGGAATGTACAATAATCCTTGTTTGCAAGCCCTTAGAACTCTCTCTCTCTCTCTCTCTCTCTCTCTCTCTCTCTCTCTCTCTCTCTCTCTCTCTCTCTCTCTCTCTCTCTCTCTCTCTCTCTATGAAAATTCATTTGAAATTTCTGCAGGATATAAGAACTGGTTTCAAGGGAGATAAACTATAACAAACTATCAAAGGAGTTTCATTTCTAGGGATTGAAAAAATATATAAAATATTTTAACTAAATTTTAAAACTATGTTGGGTTCTTATGATAAAAAAATACTTAGTTGAAATAGATTTTATATATTTCAAATAAAGGGTTTATTCAGAGTAGTTGACATTGTTTTATCATGGCAGGAAACAATATTTTCTTTGGGTGATAACTTGATTATTTGCGTATAGAAAGGTTTATACCTTGCAAATTTTATTTTTACTTTATTTTTGCTGATTTTTACTTTCAAGAATGTATTGATAGTTTACCCTTACTCCATAAATACTTTGCTGTTACCTAGGAATATGTTTTATAAGTATGAGAAACGTAATATATGTTTTTCAGTAAATATTTATCAATCTATAATATATACCACGGCGTTTCACTCAATTTTGGAAGAAGCTGACGTAAAAATAAGAAAAAAATCTTTTCCTAACGATAACTTAGGCCAAGTTATGCTGGTACTACTGGGGTGCCACAGCCCACCCTTCTCCGTTATTCACCACAAATCCTACTGCTGCTACCAGTGGTCCCCAAGATTGACACCGACATAGCAGCAGGGCCTCTCATTTTTATTTCCAGCGGCAACTATGGATTTCTACACTCTTATCCGTCCACCCAAAGCTTGGTTTTCCTCTTGCATGTCTCCCATCAACTCTTGCATTCTTCACCTTCTTCAGGAGACGACCATTTTACTTCCTTCCTACATTGGAAAACCACCTCGATACATTCATATTCTTTCATATGTACCTTGTTCCTAACCCTTTCAAATCTTGTTATCCCAGCAATAGCCTAACTTGACAAAAACTCCATCACATTTATTCCCCACTACTACGATCCATACATCATAGTTGGTACAATCACTTTCTCATACAGAACTCTTTTTACACTCATCCCTAACCTCTATTCTTTACAACTCCTATCACTGCCTCCAACACTTCACATCCTTCATTTACTCTGTGACGTACATCTGCTTCCACTCCACCCTTTGCAGAAAATACAGAACACAAGTACTTGAAATTATCTATTTCTTCAAGTAAGTCTCCATTCAAGCTGACATTGAATCTAGTAATATGAGCCCTTCCCGTGAATCTCGAAATCTTCCTTTACCCACATTAACTCGCAAATTCCGTTTCTCATACACAATTCCAAACTCTGTCACCAATCAACCCTGCTTCTCCTCTGAGTCTGCAACCAATACAGTATCCCCTGCAAACAACAACTGATTCACCTCCCACTCATGATCACTATTTTCTATCAGTTTCAATCATCAGCCAAGCTCTTGAGCATTCACCTGTCTTACAGCTCCATCAGCAAACCAATTGAGCAACAATGGGGACGTCACACATCCCTATCTAAGCACCACTCCCACTGGAAGCCACTCGCTCTCTTCATTCCAAATCCTAACAAAAGCTTTACTACCTAATTATAAACTCTTCACTGCTTCCAACAACCTTGCAGCAATGCCATATAACATCATCAGATTCCACATCGCTTTCCTATCAACTCTATCTTAAGCTTTCTCCAGATCTATACCTTCTTACCTTTAGCTAAGTATTTTGTTGCATATCTGCTAACTATAATAATCTGATACATACATCTCATGCCTCTCCTAAACCACCCTGCACTACTTAGATTATATAGTCTGTTTAGTTCTTCATCATATTAACTAACACACTACCATACAATTTTCCAACCACTGCCAACAAAATAAAACCCGTAGAATTACAAAATTCATGCACAGCTCCCTTACCTTCGTATTGAAGAGCAATACATGCACATACCCAATCCACTGGCACCATTAGAAAAAAATAAAACATATAATATCACTAACCATTTCAGTATAGTCACAACCTCTTACTTTAACATTTCATCTCACCAACCATTCCCGTACTGTCATATCCCCTTCCCTTAACATTTCAGCCCTTGCAACCTCCATGCCAAGTTCTTTTATTGCTCTCGATCCATCTAATGCTCACTTTGCTTCTTATGGTAATCTCTCTCTCTCTCTCTCTCTCTCTCTCTCTCTCTCTCTCTCTCTCTCTCTCTCTCTCTCTCTCTCTCTCTTTACTGGCACCTGAACACCTGCAACATTTATGTCTCACTATTATCTTTAGCATTCGACAACCTTTCAAAATATTAATCTTGCCTTTTCCTTGCCTTATCTCTTTCCAGTAACCCTACATTTACTTCTTTCATTGTCTCTTCATTCGTAGATCCACCTTTCATTACTCTCATCATTTCTTTCGAAAATTTCTTCTTATTACCTTCATATGAATGACCCAATATCTAACCAATCCTCAAGTCAGCCACCCTCTCCCTCAGCTATCTTACTTTCATACATCTCTATGCTATTCTTTAAATGTCCTCTATTTTTTTCCACCTTCATCTTCAGTTCTTCGTTCCACGACTCATTACCCTTCTTCATGGTGCATCCAGCAATCATCTTACGACACACATCACTTTCCAGTCCAACTAAATTTTCTTTTACTGGCTTATTCAACTCTTCTATATCTACAGTATATATATATATATATATATATATATATATATATATATATATATATATATATATATATATATATATATATATATTTGTGTATACATATATTTATATATATATGTGTATATATATACATATATACTGTATATATATATATATATATATATATATATATATATATATATATATATATATATATATATATTATATATATATATATATATATATATATATATATATATATATATATATATATATATATATATGTATGCATATATATATATATATATATATATATATATATAAATATATATATATATATATATATATATATATATATATATATATATATATATATATATATATATATATATATAAATATATATATATATATATATACATAAATATATATATATATATATATATATATATATATATATATATATATATATATATATATATATATATATATATATTTGGGGTTCGCAATGCTTATCAAGAATGCACGGGATGTAGCCCAAATGAAATGGTTTTTGGACGAAAAGTACGAGGACCGATTAAAATGTTAGCAGGACAAATGGAAGGATCGTGAGGAAATGGATGGAGAATATGTCAAGAATATGAGAAAAAATATTAGCGAGATAAGGAAATTTTCTCTAGAAAACCATAAAACGAGTCAAGAAAAAATGAAGAAAAGGTCGATAGGAAAAGTAAAGACAGACAATATGCGGTAGGACAACAACTATTAGTTTTCTTTCCGATTAGGAGTTTCCCACTCACCAATAAGTTCCAAGGACCATTCAATATTTTGGTAACGATCAGTGACCTGACGTGCGTTATCGAGACCCCATGAAAAAGGAAAAGTCAAAAGAAAGTACATATTAGCCTACTGAAACCCTACATGAACGAAAATGAGACCGAAGCTTCATAGGTGTGTATGGCGCAAATATACCATCCAGGGAAGACGACGACGGATATGAGGTAGGGGCCGAAAGCAAAAGGAAAAATTTGGAAGAGATATTAACTCATTAACTCATTTGAACCAGGACCAGCAATAGGAATTAATCCGAATGATTAAAAGTTTCTCTGAAATTGTCTCGGAAGTCCCGAAATGAGCCAATTTGACAAAGCATGAGATACACCCTCAAACGATGGAAAAACCATTCAAACAAGCTTATCCCCCACGTGTCGCCGTATCCCTGAGAAGTCATAAGAAAAGAAGTGGACAATTTATTACAAAATGAAATAGCCGAATAGTTTCAGCCCTTACATTTCACTATGCTCACTCGTGAATAAAAACAGATGGATCTTTTCGGATGTGTACGGATTACCGAAAGTTGAATTCGATCAGAGTGTAGTCAATAATTATCCATTGCAGCTCATTGACTCACTACTTGACAATATCAGACAAGTGAGGTTTATTTTCAAAGTTGACTTGTTAAAACGGATTTTGAGCGAAGTTAAAAATCTATTTTTGGGGGAGATGGCCATGTCGTCCTAATGGAAGGTTCCTAAGAGTAGCTTCCTAAGGTATATTTGACTATGGTGATATTCCCAGAGAATTTACCTTTAGGTCTCCAGAATTCTAACTCCTGGCACGAATATCCTTAAAGATAGTCTCCACCTTACAAGGGTGATTTTTGCCATTTTTTTTTCTTTGCTAAAAGTCTTTCTTTTGCCTATCAGAAGGCCGTGATATGTTTAGAATTCATCTCCAGCCTCTATAATGCCCCCCATGGTCATCAACGCCCCCCTTATGTTAATAGTAAAAATATGAAATATTATTAGTAATTGTCTAATTTTTATAGTTTACCCCTTAAAAACTGTTCAAAGTCGTTTTGTAATATCAGTGACATCAAAGAAAATAGGCTCAGGGGTAACTATGATTTTATATCCAATATTTCTGTCATCAAACAAAAATCGTAATTTCTCGTTTTTTCTTTTTCGGGAGAGGGGTGTATTTATTTGCTTGTCATGCTCTTAGGCCTTAAGTAATATAATATTTAGATGTTTTAGGCTATCAAGTGACATAATACCTACAAAAACACAAAAGGTTTTTTTCCCTAAATCGAGATTCTAATTTTTTGGTGAATATTTATTTCTAAGTATCCCTCCATCACCAGCAAGGCTTTTACTAAAGTTATTGCTCATTTTTTTCTTGCTGTGTGCTTATTTACTGTTTGATTTTGATAAAACTTTGTGTGCATGTTCCAGGTGGATAAACAAACATAATAACAGACCAAATTTCAATTCAAGACAGTAGTTTCTCACTGGTCACCAAATAACTTTAAGTCGCTAGCTCCAATTTTCACATTTTTATTCATAAAATCCTTTATTTTCCTTGTAGGGTGATAAAACTTACAGAGAATATGCCTTATTATAGTGCTAATAATGCCTGAAAATTTCATTAGCGTGTCATGATTAGTGTATTTCTGGGAAATATTTTTTACGATTGGTACCCATTCAAGGTGGTCCAAGGTGGAGCCTACCCTATTTCTCTCACGGATATTGCATAATATCAGGGGACGTATTCTTGACACGCCACATAGTAATCTGCACCACGAATAGCGTTTACGCTTTGAGGGGGAAAGTGGCAGAATTAGAAGGGGAGCCATATCAAGGTTACCCTTAGTTCCCATGTCTAGTATTGAATATCACAATAGCGCCATATCCAAGATGGCGGACATTCCTTGTAGCATTGAGCATGGTACTACAGATACAGTAGTTCGGGAGGGATACTCTGAAGACCTTTTCTTTAGAAAAGAAGGGTGGGTCCATCAGGACGACATGGCCATCTCACCCAAAAATAGATTTTTCGCTTTGCTCAAAATCCGTTTTTTGGGCTCAAGCCATGTCGTCCTGATAGAGGCATACCAGAGAATTAATGTATCTGTGGATTTTCATCAGTGCCTTAACCTTGGGACAGTATTTTTATGGTCTTTTGGACCATTTGAGACAAATGACGTTACCGTTATCCGTCATCACTAATCATAAACGATGTTAGTGCTTCCTGCCCCCTAGAGGGAAGAGTCATTCTAGATGGTAGAAAAGGGGCCTCAAGGTTAGCATATATTGTATGAACAAACATAAGTATACACTGAATATACAAACTGTCTCATAGTTTGTATATATTTCCAAACCAATATTAATGTCCATTATATCCATTGTTTGCAAGCATACAATGATATGAAGTATACTTACATCAGTAAGTCAAAGAACTCTGGCATCTTAAACATGGAATTGTTGGGCGAAGTAGGACGCAAGTGCATTCTAATAGACATTCATTTCTAATAAATGACTAAATGAAATAACAAATAAAATGAATGTAGCATGAGAACGGAATTATACATGCAACATATACAGAAATTATTTTTCCTTTTTGAAAGGGAAGAAATGATAAGTCTAACTCTTAGACTGAAGAGATGTTTATAATAAAATTTCCCTTCATAATTTCTGTACCTGTTATATTCTATCAACACTGTGTACTACGTACACACAGCATTAGTGCTATCTGTATAATTCCACACCTGAGATTTTGAACAAAGTTAGTGTCACCATGGTAACACTCATTCAAAAGGAGGTCGCACTAAAAGTGATGACCCCTTCGCCCTTTAATTAACAGTCCCAATCAATTAACTGTTCATCGCAGAATTAGATGACAGGTTTTAATACACTACCTGCCGCCACCACATAATGCTTCAGTTCATGGACCTGCTTAGCATAGGGTTTGTAGAACACTCTAGATGATTTCCATCCAGTATATGAGCAAAGCCGCTCTAAATCCATATACTGAACAAGTTAAGTGATGAAGCATTTTTTCTCGGATCTTGACCTGCAGGAGTACTGTCAGGATCTATTCTGCAAATAAAGTAGGTAAGCTTCGGCCTCAGTTGTTTTAGGGATAGGTTTGAGCCAGAGGTTTCTCCTTTAAAGAGCTGTCCTCCTCTGAAGTCTGAAGTTCTATGAAGATAGACCTTTAGACACTCTACAGGATGTAGAAAGACATCTTCCTTCAGAGGGCAGATTCTCCAGGGACCCCACCTCTTAGTGGGTAACTCGTTCTTAGCGAGAAAGGTTGGATCAGGAGAGAGATTCAGCTCTCCCGCTTCTGTGAACTGAATGTGGCCGTCATCTCTAGATAGGGCCACTATTTCACTAACTCTAGCCCCGGAGGCTTTAGCAAACAGAAAAATAACCCTTTGTGTTAGACCCTTGAGGGAACAATCTTCATTGGTCACAGATGAGGCATAATATAGTACCTTGTCGAAAGACCATGAGATGGGCTTTGGTGGTGGTGCAGGCCTAAGCCTTGCACATGCCTTCAGAATCTTATTAAAGATTTCATTCGCCAGATCCAATTGAAAGGCATATAGAAGAGGTCTAGTCAAGGCTGACTTGCAAGTAGTTATCGTGCTGGCCACCAGACCTTGATTATGAAGGTGGAAAAAGAAGGACAGAGAGAAGTTCATCGAAATTTCTTTCGGTCCTTTTGCTTTTACAAAAGCAACCCACTTTTTCCAAGAAGACTCATATTGTCTTCTCGTTGGCTTAGACTTGTATTCTTCTAAGAATTTTCTATTGCCTTCTGAGATCCCAAATTTTTTCCTAACTGCTAGGCCAAGCAAATCATGAAATGAAGGGTTCGGGTTCTCTGTGATAAATCAAAGGCAATTAATTTATGAACCTTATGAGATAGTCCTGGGTTCAGAATTATGGCCAGCCTCAGCTTCAGTTCCTTCACTAAAATGAACAGATTGCTCTTGGGCTACTTGGGAGCCAACAGAGCCACTTCTCCTTGGAAGGATCTCAGCATATTGAGGACCCTCATTAGGAGATCAGCTGTGATCTCCACTAGAGGATCCTCATATGGGGCTACATATCAAGGTAGTTTCTTGAAGACGCTCGTGATGAAGAGGTCGATCTGCAGCTCGGGGACTTGTTCCCATCTAGGAGAGAATAGGTCTACGTCTATAGACCATTCTAACTCTATCGGCTTGAGCCCAAGTAGAGCATCCACTGTCACATTGCGGATCGATTGCACATGATATGCTGACAGATGGCATCCCTTCAGGTAAGGGATGGATAAGGGATGGTTAACGTCACCTAGACTGTATGAGGCGTTCTCTAGTACTGTTGATTATGACGTCTCATTATCGCTTTCATATCCCAGATCAGCCGTAGGAGGTCTGATCTGTGTGGAGAGAGTTTCCCCACCCATTACAGGACCAACATAGTCTTGGGACTTTTGGCTTTTGACCCCTGTTAGGGAAGCGATTAAGGAAGGACTGATATCGGTCTTTTTAAATCTCTTCGAGCGTTTGATGCGTATCTTCTCCAGACTCTTAACGCATCTTTCAGCTGTGCTCTTAGCACTGGGTTTGTCATTACTGCGAACTGGAGAGAGTTCAGAACTCCTCCCTGTTAGTGTCTTGGAATCCTGACTGATTACCAAAGTCTCTTGACAGACCCTGCGATCTCCTTTTACATTCTCTAAGTGAAAGGAGAGTTGGTGTGACCACAGGTTTCAATGGTTTTCCAACCATTGAAGCCTTTGAGCTGGAGAAAATTGAGTCTTCTTGAAGCTTATCTTGCATCCCCAATGTTCTGGGAACCGGATCACTTACTTGGATGCTCATAGACCACCCCAGCCTTTCGTCCCGGTACATTGTTGCCTCAACCAATTCTAGGCTTCGTTTTTGTGTGACTGTGTCTGCTAATCCCGTGAAGATACTTAGGACTGTGTCTAGTCCGGCAAGTATCTTTCCTAGGATCTATGTTATCCTCTGTGACGTAGGGGGTGACTGACTTAAAGTTGCCAATAGACATCTTTCAGGTCTGACAAGATTCCGAACACCCTTGTTTGAAACAGGGTCCTTATGTTCAGGAGGATTAACATTCTGAACTTGCTGTTTTATTTGAACTTGTTGAGTGGCGACAAGTCCAGAATGACTTTTAGTTTTCTTGAGTCCTTCTCGTGAACACCTAACAGCCTTTTCCTGCAATTTGATGGACTATACTTTCCTTACTAACTGTATGCTCTAGAGCTCTAAGTTATACTCTTCCAGGAGGGTTTTGGAGAGTTGGAAGAGTTGATGAAATGATAGTGGAGGCATGTCTGTCTCCCATATTAGTACCATCTTGATTAGGCCTTGGCCCCAAGGATCGAAGGTCCAGCGATCCTGAAATATCTCTCCTACCAGAAGCGTCTCTTTGCTTTGTCTGATCAGCAGGTTTACATATTCGACCGCTTGCCTATGGCACCGTGGTCGCTGCAACTGTGGGATGTTGTTGAACAGCCTGAGGGATATTTCCAGACTGTTTCGTCCTCCTTTTAGGTTGGGGACCCACAACCATGGAAGACTTTCTCTTTGAAAAGATGCCCCACTTTTGGAGAAGTTCTATGTTCTCCGTGGTGGCCTTCTTAATTACATTTCTAACTGCCTCGTTTGGAAAATGGTCTTTACCCCAGATGTTGGAAGATATCAGCTTCCTGGTTTCGTGTTTCACTGCTGCGGCAGTGAACATAAACTCCCTACAGGCTCTCCTAGCCTTAATAAAGGCATAAATATCTTTTACTGAGGTGGCCATATGCATTTTGGCCAAGACCATGAGCATGTCTGGGGTACTTTGGTAGGTTGAACACAACTCTGCAGTTTTGTAGGGATAGGGAGGCTGCAAGTCTCTCCTTTGTCTCTTGTTCGTTACACAAAAGAAACTCGGATAGCCTAGGGAGACTCAATAAACTGTCAACATTTGACATCCACGTCTAGTCTTCCTACTGAAAAGGTTAAGTCGACTTCCTTCCACTCCTTCTCCTGCCTGTGAAAGGCTAGTGACAGAGGCTTGCACTCTTTGAGTGTAGGACATGGTCTACCTGCCTCCACTCCCTTGGCAACTGATTTAAATGCCTTCCACGTAAAGGGGAATGATATTGAAGCAGGAGCAAGAAAGGAAGGGTGTCTGTTACCTAGTGTGAATACTTTCGACACAGAGTTACCTGCCTTTCTTAGGCTACTCGACAAGATAGCCTGTGCCTTATCATGGCCGAGAATCATGACCTCCTTCAATTCCATTTCTTTTCTTGACATTGGCTCATATCTCAGTCAATTGAAACAATTAGGGAAAGCGTCAAAGCTTGGCCAAAACTGAATTTTGTCCAAAGGAACAGCACCCATCTTCTCCGAGATGTAGAGTTTGCCGCTTAAAATTGGCATAAGCTCCGCAAACCTCCAGAGATTGCTTTTGGAGCATGTCAGAAGGTCTAGGTCTCTGGGTCGTTTGTATGACCCTTGGGGAGCGACAAGTGGATCTTCACAGAGCTCTATCTTGCATTTCGCTTCCTCTTTCTTATCTTGTTTGCGAAAGTTTTCTATTAGATCTTTCATTTGGGCCCATAATTGGTCCATTCCATCTAATAGAGGGGTAGGGGCTGAAGATGTCAATGTTAATGGCTCTAGAGCCAGCACAGACAGAAACAGTTCCGACACGGCATTATCCCCCTCTTCCCGTGGGGGCCTCCTGCCCTCCGTCCCAAAGGCTATCTGGCCGCAGGGAGGTGTGAATCGTGCCTGGGGCACCACTATTTCCTTACTTGCTTTCAGGAATAGTAGGTTACTCATCCTATCATTGGGTAGGTATGGTCCCGGAGAGATCTTCTGGAAGCCTCTCACCCAGTTGCACAGTTTGTTACGAGCTGCATCCCTAGACTCTATCGACTTGGGATTCTCGAAACCCTCGGACATTAAGGTCCGACATACATTGCAAACTTGCGGGTTCCAATAATGTAGGGATTTGGAAATAATATTGCAGGGGGCGTGAATCCTGCATGTATTATGACCATAAAAACACTTACTCCTGATATTGCAAAGGACTGCGACACATGTCATCTGGGGCTCCTCCTGTAAAGAAAGGAAACGGAATGAGTATACAATTGATTATCTCACTGATAAGCAATATGTAAAAGTCATCTTTTAACTAAACTAGCTTAGGATAGTAAGCTAGAAAGGGATAGTGGGAGACACATACTTGCGTATCCCCTGCAGTCAAATGCTGTTACCTCCCCTCAGTATTATCTATAAGGAGATTCCTCTATGAAGGGAACTCCAACGAAAAGGGTTCTAACCCCTAGGGGTAGAGAAGTGTATAAATCACTGCCCCTTTTTATTCCTAACACTGTGGGGTAAGGGTGACTGATTTCTAATCAGAGTATTGAAGGAATTCTATTCTTTCAAAATACGAACGGTCTCAGCAGAAGCCAAGATATGTTAGAAACTAACTACTGTATAATCATACTATAGTTTTCTGTTTGCAGTATATATTGTATTGCAAATTACTGGCTACTATATGATTATATATAATGTAGTTCAGCCAGTGTGCTGCCGTTGTGGCAAGCATCTGACGGTCCAGCCGGCGTGACGCCGACTGGACTGGGAAATATAAAAGACATATATTTGTGTATCCTACCCAGCCATTTGCTGTGACCTCCCGTACAATATTAAATCATAGACTTTCCTGATCAGGGAGATTCAAGGATAAGGGTTCTACCCTTTTAAGGTTAGAAGTGTAATACCACCAACCCTTTGAAATATTTGATATTATAGGGTAATATGAAAACTGATTTCTAATCAGAATATTGAAGAAATTCTATTCTTTCAATATAGGATTGGTCTCAGCAAACACCCGGGCAAGGATACCCAAGATATATTGGAAAATAACTACTAGTATAATATAACAATAGTTTTTCTATCTGCAGTATATCCTATACTTTGAATATACTGACTTCCTGTATAAACATTTACTGTAATTAAGCCGTCATATAGCCGGCATAGCTAGTCCCTGCTGGCACAGCCAGCATGCTAGCTAAAAGAGAAAGATAGACACAATGGAGTAAAGGCTGTCTTATTACTGTGTATATATGCACTAATTAAGAATGTAAAGGCTAATTTACTGCCTTTCTCAGAGAGAAGGTTCAAATGGAAGGGGAGAATGCAACATTCAGGCTTCCACCCAGCCACAAGTGCCAACGTCAGCAAGGTCCAGCCGGCACATCGCCGGCAGGCTAGTCTCCGGCAGCACTAGTACAGTCGGCGTACTGCCGGCCGAGTGAGCACCTATCTGTGCCGGTCTGGCCGGCCTATCACCGGCCAGGCTAATATCCAGGCAACAGAATTTGTGGCCAGCAGTCCAAGGGAAGACTGGTGAACCTTTGTGACTGAAGGGACTTCCCACCCAAAACCATTATGGGTGCCGACAGATGACATGGACACCAGAAGCTTGCATAGCCGCCAGCAGCCGCCAGCAGCCGTCATAGCCGCCGACAGTTAGAATAACACATAGTCGCCAGCAGCCAGCGTGGCCACCAGCAGTTGTCATGGCTGTCGGCAGCTGACATAGCCGCAGGCTGCTGGCATAGCCGCAGGCAGCTGGACAAGAGCTGCAGAGAAGGAGTCTGGTCGGCAACCGGCAACGGTGAGGCTGCAGGCGACGGCTCAAAGAAAGACAATGGCTCGGCCATCATGAAAGAACAGATGGGGGAGGGAAAAGGGTCCTGTATGTGTGGAAGGAGCCGGCAAGGTTGCCGGTCCTATACATACTTAAGAAACTCTGTTTCAGTATCGGTGCCATCCTAGGCTGCAGGAGAATCTTCTATTCTCCTACCTAGGGTCTGCCAATACAGTTAAGGAGACGGCAGCAGTGCCGCCTACTCTCAACAAGGGAGAAACAGAGTTCCAGTGCCAGCGCCATCCTTGGCCTCAGAAGAATACTACTCTTCAGGCTAGGGTCTGCGAGCACAGGACTAGTCTACTAGGCCACAGGAAGAAGGTGGCGGCATCATACAACCACTTCAAGTGGAGCCTAGGGAGGGCTAGCCTCTTATGTTGGCAGCCTAGCCGGCAGGGGAATGACTATTCCCCCTGCCGGCCGACTGTCGGCATGAGACTAAATACTCTGAGGTTCTGGCCGAATCCCAAAACCTGCCATCTGCGGTTAAGGGACGAGACAGAAAACCCTAGGTTAGTCATGCCTGCATGAAAACTCGAGGCACGACCCACTAGGGTAGTAGCCAAAGGCTACACCCAGAGGGAAGAGAGATTACCCTTAAATCTCTACAAGAGACAAGTATCGATTATATAATAATTCTAGGAGATATCAATCCCGAGGAATTAATAAACCAATACACGAGGGTAACCGAGGAAATGTCGAAAGTATACTATATCGCCTAGGTTAGGTTACCTAGGCCAGACAAGATCTCGGTTACTTAAATCACCGAAACTCTGACATATAAGATCGACATAGAAAAGGAAAAATTATGTATATAAATATCTTTACAAGTATAAATTACCTAAATAGCTTTCATAATTATTAACGCAATTTTAACTGGGAATGTTGTTCTACTAACGAAATAACACATGCCTAACGAACGACAGCGCCCATGGTGCCCCCGGTAACAGGCCTAGCTCCTAATCACAAGAAAATTACTCAAATTTCACTGTGAAACAGGAGCTAAATTACACATTGAAGAGAATCAATACTCAACTTTCCAGAGGCAAAAGAAGCTGGAGATTGCATAATAATCCTTGAAAAACGATCAAAAATGTCAGATCAATAGGGAACACCACCGTGTAAAATCGTTACAGAATTGGGAATGTCCGCCATCTTGGAAATGGCGCTGTTGTGATACTCAATAGTAGAGATGGGAACTAAGTGTAACTTTGATACGGCTCCCCTTCTAATTCTGCCACTTTCTCCCTTGAAGTGTAAACGCTATTCGGGGTGCAGATTGCTATGTGGCGTGTCAAGAATACATCCCCTGATATTATGCGATATCCTTGAGAGAAATTTAAGGATATTCACGCCAGGAGTTAGAATTCTTGAGACCAAAAGGAAAATTCTCTGGGAATATCACTGTAGTCAAATATCCCTTAGGAAGCTACTCTTAGGAACCTTCCATCAGGACGACATGGTTTGAGCCCAAAAAAGGCTATTATAAGATTCCTTTGGATGACAACGTGAAATTTTTATCTGCTTTTTTAATCCCTTTTGGATTTTATCAACACACCATCATGCCCTTTGATCTAATGAACGCCCTCGCTACTTTTCAACGAGTGATGGCTATCCTTCTAGGATTGATGAAACGAATGGGCGTATAACTCGACGATATTGTGGTATAATCATCGACCTGGGAAGAACATCTCCAAATTCCGAAGAAGGTATTTCAAAAGCTGTGAGGGGCACACTTGACGATTAACCCGGAGAAAAGCGAATTTGGAAAGGCAACAGTTCGGTACATAGGATTTGAAGTAGAAAGACTAATCGCCCTGGTAGCAGCTAGCGTCAAAGGAATATGGGAAGCATCACCCACCACAATGAGGAAGCAATTACCATGTTTTTAGGGATGGCAGGATTCTGCCAACGTATTTGTCTGAACTTTTTGGCGCTAGTCACTCCCTTGACAGATTTGACAAGCTCCAAGAAAAAATATTTATATATATATATATATATATATATATATATATATATATATATATATATATATATATATATATATATATATATATATATATATATCATTATCATCATCATCATCATCATCATCAAACTCGACGATATTGTGGTATAATCATCGACCTGGAAAGAACATCTCCAAATACCGAAGAAGGTATTTCAAAAGCTGTGTGGGGCACACTTGACGATTAACCCGGAGAAAAGCGAATTTGGAAAGGCAACATATATATATATATATATATATATATATGTATATATATATATATATATATATATATATATATATATATATATATATATATATATATATATATATATATATATATATATATATATCATCATCATCATCATCATCATCATCATCATCTCCTCTTACGCATATTGGCGCAAAGGATCTGCGTTAGATTTTGCCAGTCATCTCTATCTTGAGCTTTTAATTCAATGCTTCACCATTCATCATCTACTTCGCGATTCATAGTCTTCAGCCATGTAGGCCTTGGTCTTCCAACTCTTCTAGTGCCTTGTGGAGCCCAGCTGAACGTTTGGTGAACTAATCTCTCCTGGAGAGTGTGAAGAGCATGCCCAAACCATCTCCATCTACCCCTCATCTTAATCTCATCCATATATGGCACTCGAGTAATCTCTCTTATAGTTTCATTTCTAATTCTGTCCTTCAATTTAACTCCCAATATCCTTCTGAGTTCTTTGTTCTCAAATCTACCAAATCTATTGGGGATTATTTCATTGTCATTCTATGACTCTTGTCCATAGAGTAACTCCGATATCACTAAACTGATATATAATCTGATTTTTATATGTAATTTCAGGCAATTTGATTTCCAAATTCTACTTAACCTAGCTATTTTCCGGATTGCTTTTTTCAATTTTTCACTAAACTCTAATTCTAAAACCCCTGCAACTGTACTACACATTGCAAAATCCATGAGGAATATAAACAACATATGTGACAACAAGTTCCCTTGCAGTGCTCCACTTTTCACTGGAGATTTGTTTGTTAAGATTCCATTACCATTAACTTTGCACTTGCTCTGGTCAGGACCAGACTTAATCAAATTTACATATTTAAGAGGAATTCCGTAATAGCGCAGGACACTCCACAAAATTGGTCGGTGCACACTATCAAAAACTTTTTCTTAGTCCACAGATGCCATCAAAAGTGGATTGCTATATTCTACGCATGCCTGTACATGTCTCAAAAAGAAAATTTGGTCATTGCAACTTTTCCCTTTTCTAAATCGTGCTGGTTCATCTCTCAGATTTTTATCAATCTTTTCCTCCAGTCCCTTTAAAATAAACATATTATTTATTCTCATAACAACAGACGTAACTATGAAGCCTGTAATTATTGTAATCAGTCAGGTCTCCTTTTTTTCCTATTTTCACCAACACTCCTAACTCCCATTCATCAGGTTTTGTCTCTTCCTGCGACATTCTTCAAAATAATCTTGTAATTAGTCTGAGAGTTACTTCATTTTCGGCCAACATCATCTTGGCAGTTATTCCACCGTATCCAAGGGCTCTCCATCTCTTTGTTTTGAGGATAACTTCGACTTCAAACACACTGAATTCATTCAGCTTCACGTATGTCAATCAAATTATTCTATAAGGTCTTATTCATGACCTCACTAAAGTGTTCCATCCAACGTTGTCTATCTTCATCTTCTGTTGTTATAATAGACCCATTCTCTTTTTTTATGGTTATATTCTTCTTCTCTTCTCCAGTCGAGATTTCATTAATAATTCTATAAAAAAATTCTTACGCCATAGCCAATTCTTAAATTCATAGATATGTCAGCCTCATCTTCTTTACTGTCTAAATATTCTCTCCAGTCATTCCTGACTTTTCTTTTGATCTCACTATCAATACTGGAATACTTAGCCTGCTCTTCATTGTTATTTGCATTGCTTCCTCAAAATTTTCCAACAATCAATCTCTGTCTTCATATTCTTTTTATAGATATCTTGGTCCTAAGTAAAACACGTTGTAAGGGGATTGGTAACGAGATTTTAGACCAAAGCAGTATATATATATATATATATATATATATATATATATATATATATATATATATATATATATATATATATACATATATATATATTCAGAATGGTCAGATGGATTTGGAAGAGAATCGGTAAGAATAATGATGACACCAAGATCAGAAAAGTCAACCACCGAGGGGAGAACTATAAATAGTAGATTTTTACTTACAAAGTTCAAATCAAAGCAGTGAAATATGAGTATTATAGTTCGCTATGCCCCCAACAAATGATTCCCCTAAAGAAAGGAAAGATGAATACAATGAAGAGCTACAGAGGGTATTAGATGAGTTCCCTTAGAGAGATATGAAAATTGTGATTGACGACTCCAATTCTATAGTTGTAAGAAATAATCAAGGGATAGAGAATCTAATGGGTGTCTAGGGTCTTGGCGAAGTTGCAAAGGAAAATGGAGCTCATTTCATAAGCTTCCGTTCAGCTAGAAATATTGTTAGTGGAGGTACTCTTTTTCAACACAATGACCTCTACAAGTAAACATTGATTTCACCATGTGGCATTTACAAAGATCAGATAGATCACATTGCCATAAATAAAGAGAGAAGGAGGTCTTTGAGAAATATAACAACCTAGAGAAACGCCAATATTGGTAGTGATCACCAGCTCCTCATTGCCATAAAGAAATTAAAACTATATGCACACAACAGAAAGATGGATAGAATAACTAGGTTTGATACTACTAAACTTATAGAAGAACATCACAGAGAAACCTTTTTATTTGAATGCAGGAATTAATTTGCAGTCTTAGAAACTTTAAGAAACGAAGGACAGACAATTAATGAAGAATATTGTGACATTAAGAATATATATTATTATAATGTATGGATCCCGGGTCCGAGCACCCAAAATATATTATACGATTATGACTCCCAAGATCTTGGTAATAACAAAATATACTATACTATGGCTCGTGACTGGAAACTAAACTTATAATATGATATATATTACTACTGGCAAGTTAATTAACCTCTCGAATTCCAGATTACCTTGTTTGCTTTTACGTGAAAACTGTTACACCTTAAAACATTAATACACGAATTTTGAGACCGTTAAATAACTCCCAGACAACAATATATAAAACTCTGAATATCCATGGGTGTCTTAAGCACACTTAAAACTTTAAATAATTCTGAAATATTATAATGTTTAAGCTTGACTCTTAATGAATAATAGCTAACCAGATCACTTTTCAAACCTATTCTGCCTACAGGGCTGTTTACTAAAAACGTTTTATAATGTCAACACTCACCCTAATGCAATGCACACAATAATTACCCTTTAGTCTTGGGTAACACACAATTTGCTTTGGGGCACAGTCACTTAGGAGAGGACACACAAGAATGCACTGAACACATGCGATAATAAAATGGATTACGGACATGAATGTGAGAGGGAGAGGGGGAAGAGGCTATTTTCTGGCTACAGTTCTAACTCGATCTCTTTCTGTCTGTCTCTCTGAATCTGACCCAAACTTGGGTCCTTATATAAAAAATTATGCGAATTCCAGAAGTTTCAAACTTATTTCAGATGCAGGGGCGGGGTTGTACCAAACTTCAAAGTTGCCAAATATTACCCTACCACTCGCATTATGTTCTCTATGTCAGATGGCTCTCTCAGTCAGTTAGCTCTTCCAACCATTGTCCCCGAAATAATAAAAAGATAACATCCTAACGCCGGGATTCTCGAAAATTTAAAAAAAACGTGGTAAAGAACATTACAAAGCACATTTTTAGTCAGCTAACTTTGCCACCCATTGTCCCCAAAATAAAAAAAAAAAAAAAGATAACGTCCTCTCCCTGGGATTCTCGAAAATTCGAAAAAAACTTGGTAAAGAGCATTCCAAAGCACATGTTCTGAAATTCTCTCTCTAACATGACACAATACATCATAAGAATATAAAAAAACATTACCTAAGACCTTGTTCCTATCTCGCATGAATCCTACAAAACTTTCAAATAGACTACATTAAACCTCTCCTTTCCTTCATCCATCCTTGACTCGTCATCTTCATGCCTTCTATGGAAAATTTTCCTATCTCGCTGATCCTTTTCCCGAAATTCTTGACATATTCTCCTTCCGTTTTCTCTCCATCCTTCCATTTTTCAGGTAACCTTTTTTTTCAGTGCTTTCGTGAAGGGTTCTCCTTGTACTTCCATTGGGCATGAGGGAGCTTCCTTGATGCGCTCATTGGGCTTTTCAGTCGTTTGTCATACGGGACATGCTCTGCAAAACAGGCTCACATCCTTATGCATACCAGGCCAGATTAAGTGTTTCATTATCCTCTTCGTCATCTTCCTTATCTCCGTATATTCCGTCCAATCATCTGTCTTCTCAACAGTGCCGGAATTGATAATTGCTGATGTATTCCCCCTTCGACTTTCGCAGGGATATCAGTGGGTCTAGTCTTCATCAAAAGCCACCCATCTTTAAGTTGATAACATGTCGGAGATTGCTTTAACTCCGTTTTTATTCACCACACTGTTCAATAACTCTGTTAACGTTGTATTATTCCATTGCAATCTTATCAGCCTTTTCCTACTCACTTGTCATACTAATAACGTTGAATTTTCTATTTTTTCCAAATCCCTTTCTACTTTGTCTACTTGTCTGCTCATCTGTCGCTCCTCTTTGCTCTGGCTTACTCGTGATTTCTCTTCTTGCTTACCATCAAGGGAATCCTCTTCTTTAGAAATCAACCATACAAGTTCATTACTCCTTTGATTTCTTTTTCTTCTTTGTTCACTTGTCTGCTCGTCTGCCATTCCTCTTCGCTTGGGCTTAATCTTGAGTTCTCTTTTTGCGTATCGTCAAGGAAGTCCTTTTCTTTGGAAAACAAATCCTCCATTTTTTTTTCTTCCATGTCCATTTTTCTTTATCTTTTTGTCCACTCGTCTGTCGTTCTTCTTCATTCAAGCTTTATCTTGAGTTCTCTTCTTGCATATCATCTAAGGAATCCTTTTCTCCGGAAAATGAATCCTCCAAATTCATTTCTTCCAGATCCATAAGTTCCTTTTCCTTTTGTCCACTCCTCTGTCGTTCCTCTTCGCTCGGGCTTACTCGGGACTTCTCTTGCGTACCATCAAGGGAATCCTCTTTTTCAGAAAACAAATCTTCTAAGTTCATCATTCCTTTAATTTCTTCTTCTTCTTCTTCGGCAGCCACATCCTTCATTATAGGCTAGTCGTGACAACATTAGGAATCAGAGATGGGTTGTCCTGCGTTCAGTTGTAGGACTATACCTCGAAGGTTTCTTCGTTACAATGGGACAAGGCACGAACAGTGCTCCTCCAACATCGTTACCCATCAGGACGTCTACTTCTTTGACAGATAATGAATCCTTAACTGCAAAACTCAAAACTACTAGTCACCAACTCGCATGACAGCTTTAAACAGCAAATAGGGGTGACCTCCTCACCTCCTATTCCCTTCAAAATAATTGAGTCCTCTGTGAGTGATTGTTCACCATAGGATGTACTCCCCGTACAACCACACTATGGTTACAACCTGTATCATGCAATATCCTGACCGGGGTTCCCTCACTCCCGTCTATTGTTGCTAACATACCTTCATAAATATATAGTTTAAAGGCACCCATGCTGTTGGGGTTCGTCCTATGCGTTGTGTAAACGGTTGCTGGTTCATTTTCCTCTCACCCCTTTCCCAATTGCTTCTAAGTCTACGCATTCTGTGAAGCCAAATTATCCTTAATAACTTAGGCGACTGCTTTCGGTTGGTTTGACCAGCATTCCTTACTGATATGGCCTCTCTTGCCACACTTAAAACAGACTTTATCAACCTTATGTACGTCTGTCCCAATACTTGAAGGAGTACGATTCGAGGTTTGATTACTGTGGTATTATCGCATTCTGTTGAGAGACAGTACCACTGCTACTTCCGTTGTAACTGCTGAATTTGATCCCGTAGTTATTTCCGAACTGGTTTCCTTGATTCGACGAATGCATGACTCTCTCTCTCTCTCTCTCTCTCTCTCTCTCTCTCTCTCTCTCTCTCTCTCTCTCTCTCTCTCTCTCTCTCTCTCTCTCTCTCTCTCTCTCTTTGAAATTTACTTGAAACTACAGTTAAGCAAATATTCCTAATATAGATGAAAACATTTCAAATAAACTTTCCCGGCTGACTTAATTTTTTGCTCCATGTACAGAATATTGTTAGACAACACGAGTAAAAATTAGAAATAGGCCTCCTTCAACTCAACATTGGCAAACCTTCCTCTGTTTACATGCTGCAAGATTGTGTTCGGTTAATGATATTTGATTTCCTTGTGTTTCTCGGGGAGTCAAACATCCCGGCAAAGGAAATGGATCTTTTTTTTTCTATGTAAAGTCCATTGATCATTCGTGCTTATTTTTTTACAAACTTTTCCCATTCCTGTTCCAGTTTGGTCTATAAAGTTTGTAAGGATTAATGATCATAAATCCGTTCCTATTGACTCCAGGGTAAGAAAGCTATATAAGGATAATAAAAAGAAAGTTTTAGAAATATTTAAATTTTGAAAGATTTTCCTATACTGTATATGAGCTAATAGAAAATATGAATAGGTTTACTTGGTAAATAGGTTATTTGCTGTAGAGAGATAAGTCAGATCTCTCTCTCTCTCTCTCTCTC
>NC_090733.1:28809684-28819684 GCF_036898095.1 Palaemon carinicauda
GAGGAAGCAGTGGGACAAGAATTTTCGGTATATAACTTTTCTTTATTCTTTTTTGCAACTGAGACATTCCACTTTCCTTCCCCTCAAATTTTCCTTTTCATGAGACAGATATATGACGGTCAGCAGGATTTCTTATTTTTTTATTAATCAGTAATGAAAGGATTTTCATTCATAGACATACATATAACCAGCCACACTAATATCCAAATAATGTTTCAGTATTAATGTTACGATTATTGTGTATGAGACTCTCATTTTCAAAATAAAAAGTTTAAGAGCTTATAGGAATCTCTCTCTCTCTCTCTCTCTCTCTCTCTCTCTCTCTCTCTCTCTCTCTCTCTCTCTCTCTCTCTGCCCACAATAGGCTGGAACCCGTTGAGGTCAACTGCTACTACACATAATTATCTATTCAATAGGGGCAATATTAATTTGATTGAAATTGATTTTTTTTTCATATGATTACTTTGCATATGAAATTGCAAAATTGGCTCAATGCAACAAACCTGATACTAAAAAAAGAGAAAAAAAAAAAAACAATGAAATAACCCAATTTCAAAAGAATGTTCGAATCAACTCATTTCTATAAGCATCTAATATTGAAATCAACTGTATAATCGAAACATTTGTTATGTAAATATTCCAATGTCGTTCAAGCGTTCATACCTGACTCTTATCGTTTGTATCACGGAACCCAATGAATTACCTACACTCGTTCCCTTTGAATTGCAGTTGTCATTTCAAAAGTTATAACAGATAATTATGTTAAGATTCGCTTTTACAGAATGAATGCTGCCTCAGTGTTATAGAATTTAAAAGGTAATCTTCAATATTCAACATTGCGTATGCTTCGTAATTCCGTCGTTGACCGGAGCATCAATAATCATTTACGGAAAGCACCATGAATTCTTTGTGTTAGGATGAATTATTTGATAACATTAATATAGATGGGTGAACAAACGTTTCAACAAGAGGTGATAGTGATAACGCTTTGTTTTTTAAACTTTATTAAATTTGGTTACGAAATACCGACCGGTGCGATAATTTGGTTTTAGTAACCGAGTCTCCCCTAAACTATGGTTTAGATTTTGTGACAATACAAGCAAAATATGATTTTGAAAACTATTTGTATAATAAAGACTTGGTGTGCTATGACTTACCTATCAATTCCCCTATGAACGTTGGCGGACTAATAGGCAAGAATCATGTATTCTACAAATGTAAACAATCACACACTCGCATATGCAACTATAAACGCAACATTGAAGTTAAGAAAGACGACAAAAGAAAGCATCATTTTCCTCCAAATAGAACCTTTATCTGGTGGATCGATGATGAACCTATCGTGAAAAAACACTAGCACAGCTTTACCTCTGCACACACACGCTCACACATACAACCGTTGTAGGCCCAATGCAGATCAAAGGCGTCAGATATGACCTTCTGTACACTTATGTTTTTAGTCTTAATATACGTCTATATCTGCAAATTTTCTTAGTTTAATTTCCTTTACCTTAACTTTATTTTGTTTCCATCACGTAGAGCCCATTCATCATTGGCTTCTTCCAATCCTTGATCATCAATCTTCAGATTGTTCTCATTCTTCTGCATTCCACTGATGATTATTAAAAGATAAAAAATGTAGCAAACGATATGAATATTCATGAAATATTCATTTATTTAAACCGACCTAAGATTTCTGATAAGATAGAAATTATTTGAGAGGGAAATAAAATAAAGAATTCTCTAAATGAACTGCCGAACAGTAATACTATGTCAGAGGAAAAAGTTAATACTGATTTTATGAAATCAAATTAAGTAATATTATTCTCCGACAATGAACGATATCGTAAGGAACTACATCCTCAAGAGCCTCCATCAATTTCCATTTGAAAACTTTTTTTTATTCTTATACAGAATTCGAGAAGGAAAAGAAAAAGTTTTAATGGAACACGTGACGGTGGCTGAAGCGAAGCTGTTTCTTTCATTTGTTTCCTTAAATGCGCAAGCAGAAGGAATTTAAAGGTAAAACTTTGTAAAGATTAAAGAATTGAAGCTGAGTGGTTTTAGATGTTTTACAAATCAACGGTGAATGGCCTATCCAACCCCAGCGCTTGATCATATGAACCAAATTTTATGTAACCATCCCAGTGCTCCTACATTTTAAAGGTAATGAGGTGATAACAATAAATAGTTCCGAACTTGTCAGTAATAGATGAATTATGATGATAAAAGGTAATAAGAATAATCGCTTGCGATCTTGTTAGTAATAAATAAATTGTGAGGAAAATATTTAATAACAATAATCACTTGTGTCTCTAATGAATAATTCGTTAGGGTAAAACGCATTTACAATAATCACTTGCGATCTTGTCAATAACAAATATATGATTAGAATAAAACGTAATACAAAATTTCTCGCGAATTTGCCAGTAAAGAAATATATCGTGAGTACAATAAAGAAAAATTATTACTTACATGAGATCTTGTCACTTTGAAAGAAATCGTGAGGATAGAGCGGAAGTAATTACTTGCAATCTTGTCACCAATGAAGAAAACGTATTCTCATATTAAACAAAAAGCAATTATGACTTGCATCCTATCTATGGATGAGAAACTCCAGAATTGAGAAATTGGTGGCTTTCATAAATACTGGCCTTTTTGATATATCGAAAAATATATCTGTTGGTCTTTGTTTAATAATACTGTATTTTTGTTGAAACTGAATAAATAAGAAAACAAGAATATAAACTATTGGGCCTTTTTTTTTTTTTTTTTTTTTTCTTTTTTTTTTTTTTTTTTTTTTAGCACAAATATATCTGAGAAGGTAACTTTTTCTTTGCTAATGTATTTTCTGAAAAGAAAAATTGTTTATTGGTGTATGGAGAAGCTAACTGCCTTAGCAAGGTGATGTTATTGTTTTTATTTACTAATTCTGAAATAAAACAAAACATATGTAGGCCTACATGAAAAGTTACAGGAGAATAAAAAAAAAAAAATCAATTTACAGTTTAAAGTATTTCAATGTAAAAGTATTGCATGAAAATAATAGAATTATTTCATTTCGAATGATATCTTTAAACTTATTAAAACCATTCAATCTAACGCTAAAAAGCTGAACAGGAAATTACCCTCAGATTTCGCCGGATAAGACATTGCTTAATAATAAACGCCGCAGCAGAATCTCTCAATTAAGATTTCAACTTCCATTAAGCATCAATCGAAGGGAGACAAACTCTGAAATCTGAGGATAAATACATTTGAATTCCTGAAGCGAATTCTCTGGAGCATTCCACCTGAAACTCCTTTCCCCTTCCCGTGAAATAATTACATTGTTTTCCCCCTCCGGAATATGCCTGCAGACTACTGCAAAGTGAAGTTGTCCCCTCATGGATGGCAGGTGATGGCTTTCCAGCATCCGGTATTAAGTTGATATCAATAGAAAGGGATGACTTGGAAGCTTTTGCTCTGTAGAAATGGTTTGAAAGGATTCTTCAAATTACATTCAAGACATTCATTATAGATCTCTCATTTTTCTACACCTTTCAAACGATGTTAGAAGAAAGTATAACAAGAATTGTTTTTGATATATGGGATAATAAAGAAGACATATTGCTATCAACAATGCACTATCATTAGACTTATGTCTCTCTCTCTCTCTCTCTCTCTCTCTCTCTCTCTCTCTCTCTCTCTCTCTCTCTCTCTCTCTCTCTCTCTCTCTCTCTCTCTCTATATATATATATATATATATATATATATATATATATATATATCATAAATATATGTATGCATGTATGTGTATATATATATATATATACAGTATATATATATATATATATATATATATATATATATATATATATATATATATATATATATATATATATATATATATATGAGTGTGTGTGTATCCCTTTCTTCGCAGAGATACCTTTATGAAATGAAAAGTTTTGTGTATCGCCATAATCAGCAAGGTTATACTCAAGGTCTATGTATGTAAGGTCTGGTCGAGCACCGACTTGCGGTCAAGCGCTGACGTCATCTGGCAGCATCTCGGATACATGCCGCCATTTACGTATATGGGAATGAAATACTTATTTCTTTATTTTCCTCTCCTGTGTAATAAAATGATATTATTTCGTACAGATTTGGGTTTTTTAGCTTTCGTAGATGAAGTTTCTTTTACCTGGTCTAGTAAAAGACGGATTAGCATGTCTCTGAAACACCAAAAGGTAATCCGAAGATCATACGAAATTCTAAATTCCATACCAGCCCCGTTTTTCCAATACTCCAATGGGAATCCTTTTTTTTTTTTTTCTTTTTTTTCATTTGTATCGGCATTTAATGGGTTCACAAGTATGTGTGAAGAGATAAAGTGTTTTGACAGATCATCAGAAAATCACCAGTAAAGACAAATTACAGTATATCTCAATCCTTTTCCTCTACTTCAGTTTCATTTTACTGTGTGCGTGAATGAGAGAGAGAGAGAGAGAGAGAGAGAGAGAGAGAGAGAGAGAGAGAGAGAGAGAGAGAGAGAGAGAGGGAAAGAGAGATAATTTCCTTGTTCATTGTGTTTTAGAATGCCGGCTTAGAATTGTATTTTTATTTCTAATAAGAAATATAGAAATTCCCGACTGAAAACTATTTTATCAAAATTGCTTATAATAATTAATCACCAATAGTTAAACATTACAGCTCGGGAATTGATAAGACAAGCTATCCAAATGGCAATTATAAAATGATATTGAAAACTTCGTATATAATGGGAAAAACTCTATCATAATACTAATTCACAAAAAGAGAGAAACAAAATACTTCAAAAATTACCGGCCCAATAAGTATACAATATTATACAAAATAAAAACAAAAATCATATTAAGCCGAAGAGAAAGTCAACCTAGAGAACAGGAAGGGTTTACAAGTGAGTATTCATCAACTGACCATATCCATGTAATTAGTAAATTGAAAAATCAACAGAATAATACAAAACACTATGTATGGCATTTATAGACTATGAGAAAGCTTTTGATTCTCTAAAATCATCACGAGTAATGAAATCCTTTTAAAAACGAGGAATAGATGAATCTTTTGTTAGAACACATGAAGACATCGATACATGAGGTTCATAAATCCCAAAATCTCTCTTAGATTATTCACATGTCTAAAAGGTTTTAAAAATTCATATTGGGAAAATGTAGGAATAATTTTCATTGGAGAAAACTCTATGAGCTTATGATTTGCAGAGACATGGTTGTGTCTAGTAAATCATTAGGGTAGTTAAAAAAGATGATAGAAGATTTGAATTGAGACAGCAGGTGTGTAGGAATGAAAATGAAAATGAGTAAAACTAAGATAACGTTCAATGAAAATGGAGAAATAATAGATAAGAGTTATGGACGAACCCTTGGAATTATTAATGATTATACATACTTAGGACAGACCGTGCAGGACACGAAACAGAAATAAAATAAAAGGATAAACATAGGATGTAGAGCTTTTGGTAAACAAAATGAGATCATGAAATGTAAGAAATTAGTTTCTCCAGAGAAGTATTTAATTTGATGGTCCTGCCAGTTTTAACTTATCCATCAGAAACTTAGAGTCTTACTGAAACCTTAGAACATTAATGTATTTACAAATCAAAAATCTATGAAAAGAATAATGATGAGAATTACACTGAGAGACAGAAAAATAACAACATGGATACGAGAGCAAACTAAAGTAGAGGATATTCTAACGTAAGAAAAAGAAACGGACATGGTCAGGACATATAATGAAAATAACAGATTATAAAAAGGACATCAAGAATAACAGACTGTGTCCATAGAGATTATAAAAGAAGCAGGGGAAGAAGAGAAAATGATGGGTTGACGAACTAATAAAGGTTGAGGTTGTGGGCTGGCATAGAAAGACCATAAAACGAGGCAATTTTAAAGACATGTCTGAGGCGTTTGTTATGCATTGGACTAGTAACTTTGGATGATTTTGATGGGGACATACACACACACACACACACACACACACACACACATATATATATATATATATATATATATATATATATATATATATATATATATATATATATATATATATATATATATATATATATATATATATATATATATATATAAAATGAAAAGGAGGACGAAGAGTCTGGACAACATCTTTCAATTTATTGGTGCCGACGTTTCAGGACTGATCCCATTATCAAGGCTAAAATGGACATATAAAACATTATAAGCAAAACTCAGTAAAAATATATAAAATACAAAAAAGACAGTCAGAATTAAAATTGAAATTATAAACACAGTTACAAGTAAAATATGGAGATAAAAAAATAACTAAGAGAAAAGTATCTTAAAATTAAATATACAAGAATCAAAATTGTCTAGGGAGACCAACATGTCTGTAACAGACTAGAGAACTGAGTGACTATCTGAAGGACAGTACTCAGAAAGAAAATTCTAAATTTGCCAGCTTAAGTGATGTGGAGGGGGACAGAGGATAATTGGCTGTTTAGTTTAGGAGCCTTTTCTTTAATCATTAAAGACTCTAATACTAGTAGAGAGGAGTTATTTGGCGCTTGAGCAATGACTTCAAAGTTTTTATATGCAATGTTGGTCTTGCATTTACTTGCATGTTCTCTGATGGTTGAGAATTCTTTGGTTTTGAGCGCACATCCAGTTCTATGACTCACTCCCCGATGCGCATCTATACGAACTTTCAGCAATCTTTTTGTGGAACCCACATAATTTCCGAGATTACATCTCGGACAAGTAAACATATAGACCACTGAAGAACGCATTAGATCGGGGAGAGAATCCTTAATTCTAAACATGGATCCCACTGTCAGGGGATTCTTAAAAATAAGTTTAAAATCCAGACTCGGAAAATTGTTTAAAATGACTTTTTTAATTTGTTCCCCATATTTTCCGTTATTGATAAAAGGCAAAGAGGCATAGAAAATCATTTTTGGTACTGTAGGAACTTGAAGTTTAGGTTGATAATGTTTGGTCAGAAATTTGTTAACTAATCTGTAAACTATTTTAGTTGGAAAACAGTTATCCTTGAAATGTTGCTTCAAAAAGACTATTTCATTATGAAAGGATGTCCAGTCAGACGAAAAGTAAAATGTCCTGCAGATCAGGGTTGTTACGGCATTTAACTTAAAATTATAAAAGCAAAAGCTCAAAAAATTAGTGCCTAAGCCAGTGAATGTCTTTTTTCTGAATACGCTAGTTTCTAGACGTGTCTGCCCTCTTGAGATGTTAATGTCAAGGTATGGTATCTCGTTATTTTCTTCTTCCTCAATAGTGAATTTGATGTTTGGATGAACGTTATTGATGAAATCTAAAAATCTAGCAGCATGTTCCTTTTGCGTGAAAGTAGCTAACGTATCATCTACGTAGCGTTTATAAAATATAGGTCTAAATAGCAAAGGACATTGGTCTAATTGGTTTATTTAACAACGTTTTCAAGTACATGGTATCCAAAAAAATAACAGAGTTAAAAAGGGTTTTACACAATTCGGTAATAGTATTTTGATGTTTAGTAATTAGCCTCTCCTTATGTTTAATCTCGAGGTCAAGTAGAGCCTCCGTGGATTCCCTGTAAAAATGAGTGTTGTAGAGCGAAGAGCGATAAAGACGGAACTTTACAAAATTAGGAACAACATTGCTTAAACGGCAGTAGAGTAAAAAGTCCATCAATAACGTTCATCCAAACATCAAATTCCCTATTGAGGAAGAAGAAAATAACAAGTTACCATACCTTGACATTAACATCTCAAGAGGGCAGACACGTCTAGAAACTAGCGTATTATTAGCCTTGATAATGGGATCAGTCCTGAAACGTCGGCACCAATAAATTGAAAGATGTTGTCCAGACTCTTTGTCCTCCTTTTCATTTTATCTCTGAAGCTCGCCAGGAGCAACGACCTACCTCAATATATATATATATATATATATATATATATATATATATATATATATATATATATATATATATATATATATATATATATATATACTGTATATGTGTGCGTGTGTGTGTATCATCGTCATATATATTTCAAATGAATATAGTAACCAATAAATGTTTTCATCTACCTTTTGGCAATATGAAACTGTGTATAATTTCTAACTCTTGGAAGTTTTTTTCCTTTATATTATTTGACCCCGAAGAGTGTATGTTAGCATTGCGGATCGCCATTATCTTCGCCATTGTTCCAAAATGAAGTTTTATGACGGACATACAGTCGTACGGATTCTGCTTGTGGCAAATCAGCTATTTTTAAAGGTGATATCATCGTTGGTTTGTTTTGTCTTATGTATTATTTATTACTATATTTTTATCTGTATAATACATTGTATAGGTTCTATAATTGTTTTCATTATCTGTTCATGTACGTAGTTTTTTCTAGTGTTTTTTTTTTTTTTTTTTTCAATACCCTTTCTTTGAAAGACCATCAATTACTTTGGATCAAACCGAATGTTCCAAATATCTGGAATGTTTAGAATAATGATTCCTGGTTACTTCGGACATTGGGTGGAGACAAATACACTCAAGTGAATGTTAATGCTTCGTTTGCTACGATTTCATTACTTCGATGCAAACAAAACATTTAATTAGGGTTATGAATAAACATCTAATGTCTAATAACCAAATTTCACCCCAAATTTTTAATCTAACTCAGCCAAGATTTTTTTGTGGTGATGGTTGTGAGGGGGGCGAGTTAGATCAACAAGTGAACTTTTAGGTTTCTTTATGTTAATTTTCTTAGATTATAACAAATTGCTTTATTGGGCACAAGGTCAAATCTCTTGAAACTAGCAACAAAATAAAAACCTCATTCTCAAGGGGATAGCATTTCGGTAAACCTTGCTTATCACAAATTTCTAAGGAATGGTGATCCGGGACTTTATTATTCCTTAACTGATGATTATTATTTGTTTAGTATTGGCTGCTGAAAATGTGTTATGATTTTATTTATATTTCTTCGTAATATTTATTCATGAAACGATGTCATCGGATAGGTTATAAGAAAATCGTAATTCTGTAATCTATGAAATATTCTTAATGGATGAATAATTTGATGAAAGCGAAAAGAATATAGTGTCTATGTATATAAAACTAATCCAGATATGAATATACACACAGTAATGTATATATATATATATATATATATATATATATATATATATATATATATATATATATATATATATATATATATATATGCATATATGTGTGTGTGTGTGTGTGTGTATGTTTGTCGTAGATGTGTGTGTTTAATCATCTTCTCATACGGACTATTGACACACAGGGCCTCGTTTAGATTTCGACAGTCGTCTCTATCTTGTGCTTTTAATTCAATATTTCTCCATTCACCAATTACTTCACGCTTCATAGTCCTCAGCCATGTAGGCCTGAGTCTTCCAGCTCTTCTAGTGCCTTGTGGAGCCCAGCAGAACGTATGGTGAATTAGTCTCTCCGCGGGAGTGAGAAGAGCATGCCCAAACTATCTCCATCTACTCATCATCATAACCTCATCCACATATGGCACTCGAGTAATCTCTCTTTACTCCCAATATCCTTCTGAGGGCTTTGATTTCAAATCTACTAAATCTACTGGAGATTGTTTCATTGTCATACCATGACTCATGTCCATAGAGTAACACCGATCTCACTAACTTGATATATAATCTGATTTTTATATGCAGTTTGATTTCCAAATTCTACTTAACCTAGCCATTGTCTGATTTACTTATTTTAATCTTTCACTAAACTCTAATTCTAAAGACCCTGTATCGGAGATCATAGTTCCTAAATACTTAAATGATTCTACCTCGATTATTCTTTCTCTTTCCAATATTTAATCTTCAATTGCATGCTCCCTTTGCAAAATCTCAGTTTTTCTTCTATTTATCCTCCAAGAAAAAAAACTTGTGTGATATTTCATGCATTCTGTTAAGCAAGCATTGCAAATCCTGTGGGGTTC
>NC_090733.1:28824684-28842184 GCF_036898095.1 Palaemon carinicauda
TGGAAGAGTGGAAGACATGCACGTGTTTAAGGGTATGGCTAATGGTATGTCTGATCATTTTTTGGTGGAAGGAAAATTAGTTGTAGCAAAAGGGTGGGGTAATAGAGTAGATGGATGTAAAAGGGAGCCAGTGAGGGTTGCAGAGCTAATAAGAATTGGGGTAAAAAGTAAATATCAGGAAAGGTTGAAAATGGCATATGACGAAGTGAAAGAAAGAGAAACTGGTAATTTAGAGGACGGGTGGAAGTTTGTAAAAGAAAATTTTGTTGGGATTACAAGTGATGTGTGTGGCAAGAAGTTTGTTGGAGGCAGCATAAGGAAGGGCAGTGAATGATGGAATGAAGGAGTGAAAGTAAAATTGGAAGAGAAAAAGAGGGCTTTTAAAGAAAGGCTGCAGAGTAATAGTGTAGAGAAGTATGAAAGATATAGAGAGAAAAATGTGGAAGTAAAGCGCAAGGTAAGTGAGGCAAAGAGGGCAGCTGACCTGAGATGGGGTCAGGGATTGGGTCATTCATATCAAGAGAATAAGAAAAAGTTTTGGAAAGAAGTGAAGAGAGTAAGGAAGGCTGGTTCAAGAATTGAAGAGACAGTGAAAGATGGAAATGGAAGGTTGTTAAAAGGAGAGGAGGCAAGAAAAAGGTGGGCGGAGTATTTTGAAAGTTTACTGAATGTTGAGGATAATAGGGAGGCAGATATAATTGCTGTTGCAGGTTTGAGATGCCTGTGATGGGAGATGATAATGAGAGAGAGATTACAAGAGAGGAAGTAAGGAGAGCACTAGATGAAACGAGAGTAGGAAAAGATTTTTCAGACTTCTCTCCTTTCAGAACATCCAAGGATGAACAAATATCTATATCATCTATCTTATATATTAGTTTCTGTGGCCTGTTTTGTAATCAATTTATTAGTTGAAATAATTCATCATATTTTCTTTGAAATATCTAACGTCAATTTTGTAATAAAGAACAGGTAATGCTAGACAAATTTTATTCGACATATATCCTTTTTATTTTATCTATCTATTCTATTTTCCTTCTATTTTTAATATATCCTCGCCTGAAAAAATTATGAGACCAGAAACCAATGAACAAACCTCGGACTAGGTGTTTTGGCGGTCGGACAGTTTGCCATTTTTTAAAACTGTTATGTAAACTAACCTAAGTTATTTCAATTGTATACTTTACCCAAATAGCGAAAATACTAAGAACATTTCTTAAACTTCATAACAAAAAGATAATCAATATATATTGAATTACATAACTATAATATATGATAGTTTCGTCTTGAATAAAAAAGCGCCCCCCATTTATATATATATATATATATATATATATATATATATATATATATATATATATATATATATATATATATATATATATATATATATATATATATATATATATATATATATATATATATATATATATATATATATTTATATATATATATATATATATATATATATTTGGCCTCAAGCCACGTCATCGTGATGGAAGTTCCTTAAAGTAGCTTCCTAAGGGATATATGTAATACAGTGATATTCCCAGAGAATTTTACCTTTAGGTATCCAGAATTCTAACTCCTGGCGCGAATATCCTTAAAATTTCTCCTAAGGATATCGCAAATTATCAGCGGACGCATTCTTGACACGCCTCCATAGCAATCTGCATCCCAAACAGCGTTTTGGCTTCGAGGAGGATGTGGCAAAAGGGAGCCGTCCAAAGGCTCTACCCGCTTTCGTAATACTATTGGGAATACAACAGCGCCATTCCCACGACGGCGGACATTCTTTTTTTTTGTAGCGATCTCGCTCGGTGATATTTCCTGGTGATCTAACTTTTTGATCATTTTAAAGGATTATTATTATGCTTTATCCAACTTCTTCCGCCTCTGGAAAGTTGAGTATCGGGTCTTTACTTTGAGTATATTTTAGCTCCTGTTTCACAAGGAAATTAGAGTATTTAATTGTATTTAAGAGCTAAGCCAGTTACGGGAGGCGCCATGGCACTGTCGTTCGTTAGGCATGTGTTATTTAGATAGCAGAACGACTTCCAATTTTTAATAGCTTTATTTAATTATTCTAATTATTTAGCTATTTAGGCAATTATTCTTGTAAAGTTTCGATAATGTGCATAATTTTTGTTTCCCTCTTTTTTCTGTTGAACGTATAGTTAGAGTTTCGGTGATTTAGGTAACCGAGATCTTGTATAGCCTAGGTAACGTTACCTAGACGTTTTACTATACGTTCACACTTTCCCCGGTTACCCTCGTGTATTGTTTTCATTTAGTGGAGACTGATACCTCCTAGAATGTTATGAAACATTACACGTCTCTTCAGAGACTTAAGGGTAATCTCTTTCCCTCTGAGTGTAGCCTCAGGCTACAACCCTAGTAGCCATGCCTTGAATTCTATTCAGACATGGCTAACTTAGGGTTTGTCCTGCCTCTTCCCTTAACCGTTGGTTGTGTATACCATCAGGTTTGGGATTGAGTCAGAATCTCAGAGTATTTAGTCTTTTGTTGGTAACCTGTCTGCAGGGCGAATGGGTTGTAGGATACCATCATTCCCCTGCCGGCCAGGTGGCCAGCAATGGAGGTTAGCCATCATTAGCCGCACTTGAAGTTATGGCAGGATACCATCTTCTCTTTGCGACTAAAAGACTAGTCCTATGCCACAGTTCTCTGGGCTGAAGAGTGATTTTCTTTAGCCTAGGATACGTGTCACTGGAACTCTGTTTCTTCTTTATTGAGAGGAGGCGGCAGTGCCGCCATCCCCTTAACTGTGTCGGCAATCTCTGGGATGGAGAACTGAGTCTCTCCTGTTCCCTGGGATTCTGCCGATACCGAAACAGTTTCTTTTACAGGTGGTAGGACTGACAATTTTTGCCAGTTCCTTTCACACTCGTTATAGGACCCTGTTCCCTACCCCTCTGTCCATTTATGATGGCTGAGCCATTGTCGTTCTTTAGGCCGGCATCTTGCAACCTTACCTTTGCTGGTAGGTTGCCGGAGCAAGCCAGACTTCCTTTCTAGTCATGTCTTTGGCTGAGGGCAGAGCATACTGCCGCCAACCAGATCATCTGTGGGCAACTGCCGGCCCAGCCGGCAACTGCCAGCTCAGCCGGCAGCCATCTTCCATAATGGCCATTAGAGGGAAGTCCCTTCTGTTCCAAAGTTTTTTCAGTCCTCCCTTGGACTGCTGCCACAGGTTCTGTTTCCAGAGTACTGCCGGCCAGGCTGGCACATATAGTGCAGACTCAGTTGGCAGCTCGCCAACTGTACTGGTACTGCTGGACTTGCCGGCTGGCAGTGTATCGGCGGTACTTTGTTGGCAATAGTACTGTAGCTGCATGGAAGCCTGAATGGTACATTCTCCCCTTCTATTAGAACCTTCTTTCTGGAAAAAGGCAGTCAAAATAGACTTTTATATCCTTAATTACTGTATACATCCACAGTAGGGAGTAGCCTTTTTTCCATGATATCTCTCTCTCTCTCTCTCTCTAGCTAGCATTCCGGGTATGCCGGTTTATGGCGGCTGAACTATTGTATATATTATACAGGTAGCCAATATATCTGCAGTATAGAATATACTGCAGATAGAAAACTACTATATAGTTTATACTAGTAGTTATTTCCAATATATTTTGGATATCCAACACAGGCATTTGCTGAGCCCAATCCTATATTGAATTAATATGATTTCTTCAATATCCTGATTTGAAATCAGTATTAGGATTACCCTACAATATTAAACACTTCAAGGCAGGAGTAATACATTCCTAACACTTAAAGGATAGAGCCCTTTTCCTTGAGTCTCCTTGATCATGAAACTCTATATTTTAATATAGTAGGAAGACTACAGCAAATAGGCTGAGTGGGATATACAAATATATGTCTTTATTTTCCTAGTCCAGCTGGCTTCATGCTAGATGGACCATACTGTCATATGCTACTATGAAGGCAGCATTTCTGACATACCTTGGGTACCCTTGTACGAGCATTCTGCTGGTACTGTTCATATATTGAATGAATAGTTTTCTTCAATATTCTGATCGAGAATCAGTCATCCTGTTCCCACAGTATTAACATTATTTTGGGACAGTGATTTGATACTTCTCTACCCCTAGTTGTAAGCGTACTTCTACTTGGAGTTACTCTATAAAGAAGTCTCCATGTAGTTAATACTGAGGGGAGGCAACAGCATTTGCTCACAGGGGTACACAAGTATGTATCTCCTACTATCCCTTTATAGCTTACTATCCTAAGCTACTCTATTGTAAAGGACATTTGCATGTTGATTGTCAAGGAGATAATCTATTGTATACTAATTTGGTTTTCCTTTCTTTACAGTAGGAACACCAGATACCTTTCGCTGCAGTCCTCTGCAAGACCAAGAGTAAGTATTTTTACGGTCATAATACTTGCAGGTTTCATGCCCCCTACAATATTATTTCTGGATCCCTACATTATTGGAACCCACAGGTTTGCAACATATGTCAGACATTAACGTTCGAAGGTTTTGAGAATCCCAAGTCTACAGAGACTAGGGATACAACTCAATATAAATTACGCAACTGGGTGAGAGGCTTTCAAAAGATCTCTCCGGGACATTTCCTACCTAATGATGGGATGCGTAAGATAGTATTTCCAGAAGCAAGTGAGAAAACAGTAGTGCCTCAGGAGCTAACTACATCCCCTAACGGCCAGAAAACCTTTGGGATTAAGGGCAAGAAATGCCCCAAGGTAGAAGAGGAAAATGTTGCGTCGGAATTTCCTCCACCTGTGCCAGCTTTAGAGCCATCGATGTCGACATCTTCGTCTTCTACCCCTAATTTGGATAATGTGGTACAATTATGTATCCAACTGAAGAGTCAAATAGAGAGCTTTCATAGACAAAACAAAAAGCAGGAAGTAAAAAGCAAGATAGATCCTCGTAAAGTTTCTCTTGTCGCTTCCAATGGGTAAGTGAAAAGACCCATGAATCAAGACCTACCAACATGCTCCATAATCAATCCCTGGAGGTTCGCTGAGCAGATGCCGAATTCAAATGGCAATCTCTGCATCTCAGAGAAAATAGGTGTTGTTCCTTTGGACAAAATTCAATCTTGGCCAAGCTTTGATGCTTTCCCTAATTGTTAGATTGGACTGAAGTACGAACCAAAGTCAAGAAAAGGAACGGAACTAAAGGAGGTCTTGATTCTCGACCTTGATAAGGCACAGACTATCCTTTCAGGTAGTCTAAGAAAGGCAGGTTATTCAGAGTCGAAGGTATTCTCACTGAATAACGGACACCCTTCCTTTCTTGCTCCTACTTTACTCTCATTCCCCTTTATGGGGAAGGCATTTACTTCTGTTGCCAAAGCGGTAGAGGCGGGTGAGCCATGTCCTACACTCGATGATTGCAAGCCTGGGTCACCAGCTTTTCCCGGACAGGAAAAGGATTGGAAGGAAGTGCATTTGACATTTTCAGTATGAAAATTAGACAAGGAGGTCGCAAGTCGGCAATTCGAGGTATGTCTCCCTAAATTGTTTGAGTTGCTTTTGTGTAATGAACAGGAGTCAAAGGAGAAACTTGCGACATCCCTTTCTCTACAAAACTACGTAGAGTTGTGTTCAACCTACGAAAGTACCCCAGAAATGCTCAGGGTCATAGCCAAAATGCATATGGCTATCTTGGTGAAGGACCTTTACGCCTTTATGATGGCTAGGAGAGCATGTAGAAAGTTTGTGTTTGTTGATGCAACAGTAAAACACGAACAAGGAAGTTAATATCTTCCAACATCTGGGGTAAAGACCTCTTCCCACACGCGGTCACTAAGGAAGTAATTAAGAACGCCACCATGGAGAACATGGGTCTTCTTCAAAAATGGGGCATTCCTTCAAAGAGAAAATCTTCTGTGGTTGTGGGTCCCCAACCTAAAAAGAAGATTGGAAATGCTGGAAATATATGGGCTGCTCAACAACATCCCACTATTCCAGTGACCACGATGCTACAGGCAGATGGTCAAAAGTCTAAGCCTACTAACTACTCGAAGCATAAAGATGCTTCGGCTAGGAGGAACTTTCCCTCAGGATCGCAGGACCTTCGATCCTTCGGTCCAAAGCCTATTGATGGGAAACAGAAATGTCCCTACCATCATTTCCTTACCTTCTCCTTACCTTACCTTACCCTCCTTACCTTACCCTCTTGGAGGAGTATACTTGAGAGTTATAGAGCATACAGGTAGTTAGAAAACTTTATCTCATCGAGTTCCAGGGAAGGCTGCTTCGTGTTCATGAGAAGGACTCAAGATATCAATGAGCCATTATGAACTTGTCGACACTCAACAAGTTCATAAAAAACAGCAAGTTCTGAATGTTAATCCTTCTGAACATATGAACCTTGTTCTAATTAAGGGAGTTCGTAGTCTTGTCAGACCTGAAAGGTGTTCTTCGGAACCTCCCAGTCAGCCCCCCCCCCCCCTTCCTCCTATCTAGAATTCATGTTACAGAGAGTAACATTCATCCTAAGGAAGATACGTGTCGGATTCACAGTTCTAAGTATCTTCAAAGGGTTGACGAACTTAGTCACGTCAAATTCAAGCCTAGAAATAGTTCAGGTAATAATATAACTGATCAAGAGGCTGTAGTGGGCAACACCCGAAGTGTACAGCCAATGTGCATTCAAAGAGATGACCCAGTTCCTAGGACATTACTGATGCAAGATAGGCTTCTAGAAGTCTCGACTTTCTCCAGCTCAGGGGTTTCGATGTTTAAAAAACCATCGAAGCCCTCAGTCACATCAACTCTCCTCTCTTTTGGAAATGTAAAAGGAGTTCGTGAGGTCTGTCAAGAGACTCAGGTATTCAGTCAGAATACCAAAACGCCAACAGGAAAAAAAGCTAAACTTTCCCCAATTAGCTATAGTGACAGACCTGGTGAGGGCACACCGGAAAGATACGTTAAGAGCTTGGAGAAAACACGCATCAAACGCTTGAAGAGATAAAAAAAGATTGGTCCTTTCATGGGTGGGGAAGCCCCCTCCACACAGATCAGGCTCCCTATGACTGATCTGGGACACCGAAGCGATAATAAGATGTCGCATTCGAACGTCTCATTCAGTCTTGGTTAAGTTACCCATCCCTCTCTTAAAGGGACGGCACCTACCAGCAGTTCATTTACAACTGATCCACGATGTGACGGTGGATACTCTATTTCGATACAAACCGATACAGTTGGAATGGTCCATGGGTGCAGACATATTCCCTTCCGGAACTGCAATTCAACCTCTTCATCACGAGCATCTTCAAGAAACTACCTCGCTATATAGCCCCATACGAGGATCCTCTAGTGTGGCTGATAGACTAGATGAGGCTGATCCTAGCTCTGACCCTAGATATATTTCTGAAGTTTCAGAAATTAACTGCCTTCGTTTTATCACAGAGAATCCAAACCCTTCATTTTATGATTTTTTTCGCTCTAGCGGTTAGAAAAAGGTTTGGGATCTCAATAGGCAATGCAGAATTCTTAGAAAAATACAAGGCCAAGTCAACTAGAAGAAAATATAGAGTCTTCCTGGAAAAAGTGGGTTTCGTTTGTCAAAGAAAAAGGACCGAAAGAAATTTCAATTCTGGCGGCCAATACGATAAATACGTGCAAGTCAGCCTTGACTAGGCCTCTCCTATATGCCTTTCAAGAGGATCTGGAGAATGAAATCTTTAATAAGATTCCGAAGGCATGTGCTAGGCTTAAGCCCGCGGTACCACCAAAGCCCATCTCTTGGTCTTTGGACAAGGTCTTACATTATGCCTCATCTGTGAACAATGAAGATTGTTCTCTTAAGGATCTAACCCAAAAGGCTATTTTTCTGTTCGCTATCGCCTCCGGGGCTAGAGTTAGTGAAATAGGGGCCCTATCCAGAGATGAGGGTCACATTCAGTTCACGGAAGTGGGAGAACTGAATCTATTTCCTGATCCATCCTTTCTCGCTAAAAACGAGCTACCCACTAAGAGGTGGGGTCCCTGGAGAATCTGCCCTTTGAAGGAAGATGTCTCCCTATGTCCTGTAGAACGTCTAAAGGTCTATCTTCGTAGAATTTCAGACTTCAGGAGAGGACAGCTCTTTAAAGGAGAAACTTCTGGATCAGATTTATCCCTCAAACAACTAAGGGTAAAGCTCACCTACTTTATTCGTAGAGTGGATCCGGACAGTATTCCCGCAGGTCATGATCCGAGAAAGATTGCTTCATCATTGAACTTCTTTCAGTATATGGACTTTGAGCGCCTTCGTTCATTCACTGGATGGAAATCATCCAGAGTGTTTTACAAACACTATGCAAAACAAGTGCATGAACTGAAACATTTCGTAGTGGTGGCAGGTAGCGTATTAAAACCTGCCCCCTAATTACTGTGGTAAACAGATTTTGGTTTGGGACCTCACATGTCCTCGCATATGTAACAGATGAGAATCATCCAGAGTGTTCTACATACACAATGCTATACAAATCCATAATCTGAAGCAATATGTGGTGACGCCAGGTAGAATAATTTAACCTGTCGTTTAATTCTACGATGAACAGCTAATTGACTGGGACTGTCAATTAAAGGGAGAAGAGCTCACCCTTCTTAGGTGTGACTTCTTTTAATTAAGTGTTACCATGATAACACTGGCTCTGTTCAAAATCCCAGGTGTGGAATTATACAGATAGCACTAGTGCCAGTGTACGAAGTATACAGTGCAGATAGAAGTAACCTGTATAGGAATTATGAAGAGAAATTGTTTTATAATTTTCTTCAGTCTGAGAGTGGCACTCATCATTTCTTCCTTCAAGAAGAAATGTAGTCTCTGTACTTGTTACAGGTATAATCCCATTGTCATACTACATTCGTTTTACTTAACATCTTTTAGTCACTTATTAGTAATAAATGTCTATTAGAATGTAGTGCGTCCACCTTCGACAGACAATTATATGTATACATGCCAGAGTTCATCAACTTACCAAAGTAAGTAACCCTCATATATTTGAATGCATCAAATAATAGATATAAGAGACACTGATGTTATTTTAGCAAATATACAACTATGAGACTATTTGTATATTCAGTGTGTATTTATGTTTGGTCATACTATGTATGTTAACCTCAAGATCCCTTTTCTAGTGTCTAGAATAACTCTTCCTTGTAGGAGGCAGGAAACACCAAAGTAAGTATCCCTCATATATTTGTATGCATCAAATAATAGATATAAGAGACATTGATGTTATTTTAGCAAATATACAACTATGAGACTATTTGTATATTCAGTGTGTACTTATATTTGGTCATACTATTTATGTTAACCTCAAGATCCCTTATCTATTGCCTAGAATGACTCTTCCCTGTAGGAGGCAGGAAGCACTAATATTGGTTATGATTAGTGATGATGACTAATAACAGTAACATCCCTTGTCTCATGTGGTCCCCATGACCATATAAAAGGTTGCTATAAGGTTAAGGCACTGATTAAAAATCCACAGATACACTAATGCTCTGGTATGCTTCCATCACAACAACATGGCTTGAGCCCAAAAAACAGATATCGAGCGAGGCGAAAAATCTATTTTTGGGTGAGATGGCCATGTCGTCCTGATGGACTCACCAATCTCTTCTAAAAGAAAAGATCTTCACAGTATCCCTCCTGTGGTACTGTATCTGTAACTCCACGCTCATTGGTACAAGGAATGTCCGCCGTCGTGGGAATGGCGCTTTTGTATTCCCATTAGTAATACGAGAGCGGGGAGAGCCTTTGGACGGCTCATTTTTGCCACATTCTCCTCGAAGCCAAAACCCTGTTTGGGGTGCAGATTGCTATGGAAGCGTGTCAAGAATGCGTCCATTGATATTATGCAATATCCTTTGGAGAAATTTTAAGGATAATCGCACCAGGAGTTAGAATTTTGGATACCTAAAGGTAAAATTCTCTGGGAATATCACTATAGTACATATATCCCTTAGGAAGCTACTTTAAGGAACTTCTATCACGACGACATGGCCATCTCACCCAAAAAAAGATTTTTCGCTTCGCTCAAAATCCGTTATATATATATATATATATAACGGATTTTGAGCGAAGCGAAAAATCTATTTTTGGGTGAGATGGCCATGTCGTCCTGATGGAAGTTCCTATAGCGTAGCTTCCTAGGGTATATTACAACTACGGCGATATTCCCAGAGAATTTACCTTAAGGTACCAGAATTCTAACTCCTGGAGCGAGTATCCCTCGTGAAAGGGATATCGCGACATATCAGAGGACGTATTCTAGACACGTCACATGGCAATCTACGACCTGGACAGAGATTTCGTCTCGTAGGAGGTGATTGACGAGATACGAATTCGGGAAAGAAAAAGGGGGAGCCGCTCCCAAGGCTTCCCTATCCCCCGATTCGTATGCGTTCCTGGCGCCAATCCTGGTGCCATCTGTATTCCTTGTAGCGTACACGAGGTGCTACAGATACTGTATGTAGGGAGGGGTCCTACAGCCCTTTCTTAGAAAGGCAAGGGCGGGTCCATCAGGACGACATGGCCATCTCACCCAAAAATAGATTTTTCGCTTCGCTCAAAATCCGTTTTTTGGGCTCAAGCCATGTCGTCCTGATGGAAGTGTACCAGAGCATTACTGTATCTGTGGATTCTCAGAACGTGCCGTACTCCCCGGAGGTAATTTTTTCCCGGTCGACTAGACCTAGAGACCTAAGATGTTACCGTTATACATCTTTTCAACTAACTATAAACTATGTTAGAGCTTCCTGCCCCCTACAGGGAAGAGTCCTACTAGACTCTGGAAAGTCTCGAAGAGTACATATATCTATGTATGAATACCAGGCAAGCTAATATAGTGGTCTCGCCCTATATTAAGTAAAGCATAGTTTGTATAGAACCACTGCGTCAATATATATTGACCAGTAATCCGCACAATACTTGTATTGGACAAAGGTTTATATCCTCATAGGAAGAAACTAATAAAACCGCCCTCGTCCCTTTATGGGACGGAGTCCTCCCATTAGGGGACTACATAAACCAATGCAACATAGCTTGCATAACAGAACAATTCTATCAGAATTATCCCAGATAAGATACATAGAATTAAAATGCTCAATTATACCAATAAATTGACACAGGTGAAAGAGACGCAAGGTTCTCAAGAACAAGTTTATTGACAGATAATAAACAGACAGGTTAACAACAAATATATATATATATATATATATATATATATATATATATATATATATATATATATATATATATATATATATATATATATATATATATATATATATATATATATAAAAGAGGATAACCCAAAACTTTAAGCATAAGTATGATAGTAAACAGAACTTGTTTATCTGAAAGAAAAACCATTAAACACCACTTTAATAAGATACCAAGGTATCAAGTCATAAAAGTCTGTATTACAAATCAATCACATTAGCGTTAGAAACGCTCGGCACACATGTCTGAACTTATGCTAGGTTCACCTTTGAAAGAAGGAACAGTCTATATGGGCACTTGGTGCCCTCATTTAGTTTTTAGTACAGTATGTACCTACACTCTCACCCTGGACTTAATCGTCCCAATTAAGACCACTGTTCCTCGCAGAGTTAAACAGTAGGGTTAACTACACGACCCACTGCTACCACAGATCTCTTAAGTTCCTCTACTTTCTTCGCATAGTGGCGAAAGAACACCCTGGAAGACTTCCAGCCCGTGTATGAACGGAGATGTTCAAAATCCATACAATTAAAGAAATTTAGGGATGAGGCAACTTTCCTCGGATCGTGACCTGCGGGTGTACTGTCAGGATCCGCTCTGCGAATAAGATATGTGATTTTCGCTCTGAGTTGATTCAGAGATAAATTTGAGCCTGATGTTTCTCCCCTGATTAGTTGACCACCCTTGAAGTCTGAAGTTCTACGAAGATAGACCTTTAGGCATTCTACTGGACATAGAGATGCATCTTCTTTCAGAGGGCAGATTCTCCAGGGACCCCACCTGTTGGTGGGTAACTCATTCTTGGCGAGAAACGTAGGATCCGAAAACAGGTTCAGCTCCCCCCCATCCAGGAACTGAACACGACCTGCCTCTCTCGAGAGGGCTACGATCTCACTAACCCTGGCCCCGGACGCGAGTGCAAATAGGAAAATAACTTTTTGCGTCAAATCCTTTAACGCACATTCTTCATTGCCCAACAGGGAGGCGAAATGAAGAACTTTGTCTAAAGACCATGAGATGGGCTTTGGAGGTGCTGAAGGTCTGAGCCTAGCGCAGGCTTTCGGAACTTTATTAAAGATCTCGTTACCTAGGTCGATCTGGAAGGCAAATAAAATGGGTCTCATCAAAGCAGATTTACACACTGAAATCGTGTTAGCTGCCAACCCTTGGCCATGGAGGTGGATGAAGAAAGATAAGCAGAAGTCTGTTGAGATCTCCTGCGGATTCTTTGCCTTTACAAAGGCCACCCATTTTCTTTCGAAATCCCGAAACGCTTTCTCACCGCAAGGGCGAGAAAATCATGAGCTGCAGGGTCCGGGTTTTCTGTAATGAAGCGCAGACAGTCGACTTCTGGACTCGCTGGGTCAGAACTGGATGTGGTAGCGGCACGAACTTCATCTGTAGTTCCAACGCCAAGGGGAACCACATACTGTTCGGCCACTTGTGGGCCACTATTGCCGCTACCCCCTTGAAGGATCTCAGTTTGTTGAGGACCCTCAACAGAAGGTTGTGAGGAGGGAACAGATAAATCCTGGACCATCTGTTCCAGTCGAGGGACATTGCGTCCACTGCTTCCGGTAAGGGGTCCTCGTACGGGGACACGTACAGGGGCAACTTCTTGTTGTCTTTCGTCGCAAAGAGGTCTATTTGCAGTTCTGGGACTTGATTCAGCATGAAGGAAAATGATCCTGCGTCTAAGGACCATTCCGACTCTATCGGTGTGAACCTGGATAGAGCGTCCGCTGTCACATTGCGGACTCCTTGAAGGTGAACTGCCGACAGGTACCACTTCTTCTTTTCCGCCAATCGGAAAATGGCTAACATCACTTGGTTGAGAGGTGGTGACCTCGACCCTTGTCGATTCAAGCATCTCACAACCACCTCGCTGTCCGTCACCAATCGTATGTGGATCGAGTGACGCGGGGAGACTTTCTTTAAGGTAAGGAGCACTGCCATAGCTTCTAGAAAGTTTATATGAAAGGTCCTGAATAGCTTGGACCAAGTCCCCTGGACTTTTTTCCGATGAGAGTGACCTCCCCATCCCTCCTTTGAGGCGTCTGAGTGAATCGTCATCGACGGGGGAGGTGGCTGAAGAAGAACCGACTTCTTTAGATGTCTGGCTTGGGACCAAGGTCTGAGAAGAGTACGTAGCCGAGGCGGCACTGGTCTTCTTAGGTCTCTTCGCGCGTTTGATGCATACCTTCTCCAAACTCCGGTTGCATCCTTTAGCTGTGTTCTTAGCACTGGGTCTGTCACTGAAGCAAACTGGAGAGAGCCTAGTACCCTCTCCTGTTCGCGTCTTGATATCCTTTCGGAATCTAAAAGTCTCTTGACAGAGCCCGGTATATCCTTCCTTTTCTTCGTCGGGATGGAGAAACTGTGTGACAAAAGGTCCCAGTGGATTCCCAGCCACTGGAACTTTTGGGATGGAGAAAGTCGAGACTTTTTTCTGTTGATCTTGAAGCCTAGGTACTCTAGGAACTGGATCACCTGACTGGAAGCTTGCAAGCATTCGGTCTCGGATGCTGCCCACACCAGCCAGTTGTCCAGGTAGGCTACTACCTGAATTCCCTTTAGGCGTAATTGTTTGAGAGCTGCGCTCGCAAGCTTCGTGAAAATCCTTGGGGCTATGTTTAGCCCGAATGGCATGGCTCTGAAGGCGTACAGTCTCCGTTGTAGCCTGAACCCTAGGTAGGGGGAGAGTCGACGGCTGATTGGAATGTGCCAATAGGCGTCTGACAAGTCTATAGAGACTGAGTATGCCCTCTTGGGCAGTAAGGTCCTTATGTGTTGCAGTGTTAGCATCTTGAATTTGCAATTCACTATGAACTTGTTGAGTGGCGACAAGTCCAGAATGACTCTGAGCTTTTCCGAGTCTTTCTTGGGAACACAAAACAGCCTCCCTTGGAATTTGATGGACTTCACCTTTCGGATCACCTTTTTCTCCAACAGTTCTTGAACGTACTCCTCCAAAACGGGGGTGGAGTGTTGGAAAAACCGAAGGCACGGGGGTCCATTCTTGAGTAGGCTTTGGGCCCAGGGATCGAAGGTCCAGCGATCCCAAAATTTCATCAGTCTCCCTCCTACCGGTATCGTTTCACTTGGACTGCCGTCCTGAGGTCTTGCCTCCCTGACCACGACCACCTCTGAATCCCCTTCCCCTTGAGGGGCGCCTAGACGAGCCTCTGGCTGCTCCTCTAGGTTTTGCACGAAAGGAAGAAGACTGTCCTTCGAACGTTGGGGTGAATGTGGTTGACTGACCTGGCACAGCCTGGGGTACCCACTGAAAAGTAGTCGGGGTTTGAGCCACCATCTGGGGCACTGGAGGCAAAGGCAATTGCAGTTGCTGTTGCTGTCTATAAGACTTGGCTGGCCGAGACAGTAGCCTAGTCCTCATATTCTTCCTCTTTGGTTGAGGACCCTCATCCGGGGAAGATTTTCTTTTGATAGCCAGGCCCCACTTCTGGAGAAGGTTTCTATTCTCCACGGCGGCCTTATCAACAACCTCTTTGACCACATCGGTAGGGAAAAGGTCTTTTCCCCAAATGTTGGAGGAGATTAACTTCCTTGGCTCGTGTCTCACCGAAGCCCCGGTGAACACGAACTCCCTGCAAGCTCTCCTTGCTTTGAAGAAGCCATAAAGGTCCTTCGTCACTGTGGCTAGGTGAGACTTAGCCACTACCATGAACATTTCATGGACCTTAGGGTCACTTGCCATCGTCTCAAGAGTAGTCTGATGAGACATTGAGGCAGCCAGTCTTTCTTTTGTCTCGAACTCTCTTCGTAAAAGAGATTCGGACAGCTTGGGGAGGTCCTCGCCGAATTGCCGTCCGGCAATATCAGCCTCCAACTTTCCCACTGAGAATGTCAGATGGACTAGGCAGAGCCAGCGACAAGGGTTTACACTCCTCCAGGGAGGGGCAAGGCTTACCGGCCTCGACTGCCTTTAGGACAGCCGCAAACCCTTTCTGTAAAAAGGGGAAGGCTCTATCAGGAGAGGACACAAAAGAAGGGAGCTTCTTGCTCAATGCAGCTACCTTCGAATTAGAGAAGCCCCTCTCTTTCATCGAGGATGAAAGTAGGGCTTGAGCCTTAGCGTGGTCCATAATAATGACCTCCTTCGGCTCTGTCTCCTCCCTTGAAGCTGGTTCTTTTCTCAGCCGGACATAGCAGTCCGGATATGATGCCTTGCTGGGCCAGAATTCCACCTCCTCTAGGGGAACTGAACCCAGCTTATCCGAGATGACGATCTTTCCAGTCGTCATCGGCATGTGGTCAGCATACCTCCATGGGTTAGCATCTGAGCATATGGGAAGGTCTTTCACATTAAGCCTTTTCTGGGGCCCATGTGATTCTGCCAGGGACTGCATACGCAGTTCCATTGCAGCCGCCTTCTCCTGATTCTCCTTCTGCATTTGTTGGATCATTCCAACAATCGAAGAGAGGGCCTGTCCCAGTTCTACTGGGAGACCAGCCGATGTTGAGGGGATAGGCTCCGGCATCTGAACCGGAGTAGCCGACACCTCGTCGACCCCATCCTCTACGACATCCGGGGTTTGAACTTGATCCTGACCTTCTGCCAGGAGGTCTTCTTCCAAACGTTCGTCCAGGTCAGACATCCTGTCATCCAACTGGATGTCTCGCATCGCGACTGCGACTTCCACATCCACCTGGACTTGATCTTGAGGGATCTCCTCTTGAGTCTGGGGAATCACTGCCTCAGCTGATGCCTGGGGAAAAAGATACGTCCTCATCTTCTCACTTGGAAGATAAGGGCCAGAGGTGTTCTTCTTGAAGCCCCTTACCCAAGTACGAAGCTTTTCCCTTGCTATATCCCTTGATTCCTCCGTTCTAGGGGAATCAAAAGCCTCAGTAATCAGGTTAGTGCATACAGTACATACCTGAGGGTCCCAATACTGGAGATCATCCTTGGAGACAGCGCATGCAAAGTGTCTCCTACAACACTCATGTCCGCAGAGGTTCTTGCTGGGGACATTGCAGAAAACATTTCCGCACTTCGGAGGGTCCTCCTGTAAAGAGAAGAAATTTCCATGAGTATCAAGTGAACTATGTATCACTGGATATGTATAGTATAGCATAACAATTCATAAAGGAAAGACACACACTTGTGTTTCCCTCACAACCCATTGTTGCAGCCTTCCAGATAAAAAAATCAAAATGGTTTATCTCTTCTAGAGTAACCAATGCAAGGTTTCCAGAGGAAACAGGTGGAGCTCACACCTAGGCAATGATTTTAAAATCCTGGATAATAGACAGGGAAGAACTCTGCTTCCTATCTGAGGGCAACAGCAAAGGGCTGTGCAAGAAAACACAATAGTGTTAGAAGATACAGTGCTGTACCTAAACCTTTACTATAGTTTCTTCTTACTGTATATGCTATACAGAAGAATACTAGTACAGTATAGGAGGATGTGTGCCGGCCTGCCTTTGCCAGCCGGCACACACCACAACTAGCTTTAAAGTATACTACTTAACAGCTATAGGGCGGCAGCACTCTGGTTCAAATGCCTCTGCCGGTCGGCAGCAGCTGCCGGCCGGTAACAGCCAGTGTTGGCCGGCAATGGCTGCTGGCCAGCAACTACACAAGGTAGAACCCAGCTGCCGGCCACACTCTTGGTGACCGGCAGACAAGGACTGACATAAGCCGGCCGGCAAAGGTACAAGACCGATGCCAGCCGGCAGCAAAAGAACCAGAAGACTACACCTGCCCGGCTGCCGGCCTCATAGGCCGGCACCCGGGACAGGTACAGCACTAGAAGAAAATAGAATGGATGCCGGGATAAGAGTGTACACAACCCCCAAGCCCGGCAACCGAAAGAGTGCATATAAGGAAGGGGAGAAACTAATTCAGGCTTCCTTGACCAATGCCGTCCGGCTCTGCCGGCAGGCATGGATGAGGGACCAAGAGAGGTCCGGGCAGCACTCGAAAACATAAGACCTTTGCCGGCCAGCAGCTCTGCCGGCCGGCAATGGGCTGAGTCAATTCCACATCCCAACCTATACTAGGTCCAGAAGTAGAACGACGTACAGTACAGTAAGACCCCTGCCGGCCAGCTCTGCCGGCCGGCAAGGTACAGTACAGTAATGGCTAGGCCATTACGGAGATAGAGGGGGAAGGGACAAGAGGGTCCTGCCAACCTTGCTTTAGTGACAGATCACCCGCAGCCAAGAAACTTATCTTAGCCTAAGGGAGATCTAAGGGGAAAGGCCAGCAATACTTGCCAGCTTCCACAGCACCAAAGCAAG
>NC_090733.1:28857184-28877184 GCF_036898095.1 Palaemon carinicauda
GAACGTATGCAAAGTAATAGTTATATCCACGAAATATTTTTTCTACTTTTACGTTACATTACTTATATATAAAATTCACCTTTATATCCATTAGCCAGATTTGAATTTAATCTTATTTATGATGAGTTGCATGTAAACGAACTTGAATCTTACATACAATCAAAATAATATTTCCAATATATATATATATATATATATATATATATATATATATATATATATATATATATATATATATATACAGTTTATATATATGTAAATATATATATATATATATATATATATATATATATATATACATATATATACTGTATATATATTGTATAAATATGTATATATATATATATATATATATATATATATATATATATATATATATATATATATATATATATATATATATGTATATATATACTGTATATATATATTGTATATATAATTTATATATACATATATTATACTGTATATATATATATATATATATATATATATATATATATATATATATATATATATATATATATATATATTTATTTATTTATTTATTTATCTATTTATACACAAACACACACACACACACACACAGATATATATAAATATATTATATATATATTTATATATGTTTATATATAAATATATTATATACATATATATACATATATATATATATATATATATATATATATATATATATATATATATATATTTATATATATAAATATATATATATATACATATATATATAGATATATATTTATATTTATATTTTTTAGTTATATATATATATATATATATATATATATATATATATATATATATATGTATATACATATTCATATACATATATATATACAATATATATATTTATAAATAAACATATATATATATATATATATATATATATATATATATATATATATATATACAGTATATATATACTTATAAATAAACATATGTATATATATGTATATATATATATATATATATATATATATATATATATATATATATATGTATATATATATATATATATATATTATATATATATATATAATATATATATATATATATATATATATATATATATATATATATATATATATATAGGTTTTGTTGTTAGTGATCATTAATATTACCTAACACGTCGAAACAGATCAGTGGGCGCAATATTAATGTCTTATTAGTATCCCTTCCCATTTTTCCTCCTGCAATAAAAGAAAAAAAAAACAATGTAAGAAGGCCATCAACAATGATCACAGATATTTGTTTTTCAGGTTGATGGTATTTCTTTGAAAGGGGATTCATTAAGTTTACCCTAACTAACCAGGAAGGAGACTTTTGTAATGGGGTACATAAGCATATTACTGTTGTTATACGAAATGTCAAGACCAGGTGTAACTATATTAGATAAGATTATCAAGGACTAAAAATAATTCTATTCTTCTGTTTAATTGGTGACTTGGCTTAGATTTTTAATCCTTAATTGTAGCTTTACTAAAGAAAATTGTCATCATTAATTAATCTCAAATTTAATTACTTGACTATGGAAAGTGTTTTATTTGATTTTATAAAACAAAAATTTCAATTAAGGTTGTATTAATGAAATTTGTATTTGCAAATATATTGCATTAGAATGCTTAATTATTTTGCCTCCTCCGTAAAGAAATATGTTATTAAAACAGTCTAATACAAAATCTATAAATCAACTTGAAATCTAAGAACAAATTAATAAAAAAGCTTTTACTCGTCACCATGATCATACATTAGTTATGCATTTGTCCCATCAATATCCATGGCGTCGGAAATGTTGTTCTTAAAGCAATCCTTATGTCTCATTATATTTTCCAATAAAAACAATTTTTTTTTTCGTTTTAGAATATTGCCTTTTTAATTAAAGATTTTGTCATCAGTGCTGTAATACTAGTAAAAAAAAAACAATAGACTAATGTAGACACATTATCCTATTCAAGAGAGAGAGAGAGAGAGAGAGAGAGAGAGAGAGAGAGAGAGAGAGAGAGAGAGAGAGAGAGAGAGAGAATCTGTTTCAGAGCAATGAAAGAAACGGTTCTGCTTAAGTTCAGTATCATGATTTTCGCCGTGATATTCACCAAAGTAAATAAAAAAAGGGAAAAAGTGAGATAAATGATGAATGGGGAAAAGGGGAAATACTAGCTCAAGGTTATCTTTATGACGCTAAGAAAAACCCCGGATGCATATTGGTTAAAATTCTAAATAATCCAGATGCATATAGATTTGAATTCCTAATATTCCTGTTTGAAACTGCTTGAAAGTTCAAACAATCAAGATGCACACTGGTTAGAAGTCTGAATAGTCCATATGAATATTGGTGGAAAGCCTAAACAAACAATTCATATTGGCTAACTGTCATAAACAAAGGATAATCCTAAAATCTGTAAATTCTGACACAAATTTTAGTAATATAATCGATATTAAATCAGCATTACTTAGTCTTTGATGGAACCTTCTCTCTCTCTCTCTCTCTCTCTCTCTCTCTCTCTCTCTCTCTCTCTCTCTCTCTCTCTCTCTCTCTCTTTTTCTAAAAGTCAACTGAATTTTGTTACATTTATAACCACGGTTGTTTTCCGGATGTTAAATGTTGAGATTCGTCGCTCAATGTCTTACAGAAAATAACTTTAAAGAGGAAATATTACCCCCTTGATCCCTTTATTTCAATATCCTTTTTCTCTTTAACATTCTTGCTCCATTTGCCATGAAATCGAATTTGATACGCTTTATAAACTTTCAGGCAATTGCATGCAATGTCTTTTCATATTTTCTGAGCAATTTTCAACCTGGTTGTTTTCATTCATCTCGCTCTAAAATCCTCAGTAATTGGTTTGTGACGTTATGCTCAGTTATTTCCTGAGAACAATGGAGTCAAATGTCAACTAAATCCCAAATATGCTTGGATCTTTTCTACTCTTGTGGAAAGTTAATGGCATTGGTATAAAAGTAAGTGGTTTGCAAGGCTTTTCATAAAGCAAGTTGGAGTGTGAAATGAAATTACTTATGTATCGAGTACTGTAGAATCATTTAAACAAATGTAAAATAAGTCATGCTGTTCATGACGTATGGGATGGTCCTAAATCGAGGTGCAATCATAAACTGTATAAAAAGCCATAAACAATTTATTTATACATAATACATACATAACATTTATACATGACTTGAAAGTAGAACTTCATGACTAAAATGACAAGTAAATTTAGGCAGTAAATTCTTCGTGGGTAAAGGCTGGAGAGGACCTCTACTCCAGAAGCTGAAAACAAAAATAACAGCCATATATAGAACCAAACAAAATTTATACAAATTTAACACAAACTGTTAATGACTGGCTATAACAAATTAATAACACTCAATATTATATATGGCTCAATAAACTTTTTCTAAACAGCAATGAAAATAAGCTAATATAAAGACCACCCTTACCTCCACCCTGTGCGAGTCTCGGCCGTGAACTAAAACTGTGAACAGAATGACAGCGCAAGGCGAGACAAGACAAAAATGAAAATCGGAACCAAACTGTCATGGGAACAACCCACTAGTTTTAACCAGCATTAATTTTACCCGACAAAAGTTTTATTCTATAATTTAACAAAGTTTTATTTTAAAGATTAAAATACAAGTAAATATTTTACATTCTTCTACCCCAAGATAATTTTCAGGGAAAATTTTTAACCTACGTGGGATTGCGGGACAATGCATCAGCTAGAACATTGGCTGCTCCTTTAATATGAGTTATTTGAAACTGGTACTCTTGAAGAAGGAGACTCCAGCGCATCAGTCTTGCATTATGAGCTTTGATATTTCTCAGATAAGTTAAAGGACGATGGTCAGTCTCTAAAAAGAATGATCTTCCATATAGGTACTGTTGATACTTTCTCACAGACCAAACAATTGCTAAGGTTTCTTTTTCAATGACTGAATACTTAAATTCTGAAGTTTGCAACTTACGACTAGCGTAAGCAATAGGAAATGGTATACCCTCGGAATCGTATTGCAACAGTGCACCACCTATTCCATGATCACTTGCATCTGTTCACAGACCAAATGGCTTACTAAGGTCTGGTAATTGCAAAATAGGAGCATGTGTTAACTTTGCTTTCAACATCTCAAATGCTTCTCTCGCCTTAGAATTCCAGCTGATTATATCAGGTTGATTTTTTTTAAATAATCAGACAGAGGAGCAGAGATACTTCCAAATTGTGGAATAAATCTTCTATAGAAAGAAACAGACCCTAAAAATGATCGTAATTGCCGTTTCTTACTTGGAAAAGGCATATCCACAATTGCTTGTACTTTATCTGGTAATGGTTGCAGAGAGTTCCTACCAATCTGGTATCCCAAATAGTGAATTACCTCGTAACCAAAACGACACTTAGAGGGACCACAAGTTAAATTCCAACTGCGAAGTCTGGCAAACACTTTCTCGAGGGCCACCAAGTGTTCAGGCCATGAGCTAGAGTGAACAAAAATGTTATCAAAATAAAAACTAACGTGGTCTAAATTTTTAACACTTGGCGCATCAGACGGTTATATGTACTACAGGCAGTACTTAATCCAAATGGCATTCTTTTGAATTGAAATAATCCCCTATTAGTACTGAATGCTGTATATTTCCGGCAGGATTCTTCCATTGGAACCTGGTAATAAGCTTTAGCAAGATCAATTTCCGACAAATATTTGCAGTTTGAAAATTTGTCTAAGTTCTCATCTATAGTAAGAATAGGTTCACAATCAAACACTGTTGCAGCATTTAACTGCCTAAAATCTATACACATCCGATAACTGGCATCCGATTTTTTACAAGCACAACCGGTGAACAATAGTTAGATATAGATGCTTCAATTATATCAAGCTCCAACAATTTATCAACTTCACGGTTGAATACCTTTCTTAAGTGATAAGGAACAGCGTAAGGCTTTCTCTTGACAGGCTCAGTGGTAGTTAACTGTATGGAATGACTAAAGTTTTTAACACAACCAGGTATATCACTAAGAACATCCTTATAGCTGTCTAACAAAATGGATAACTCTGCCTTTTGTTCTGTAGTTAGATAAGGATTCACATCAGGTTCAGTCCCAGACTCTGTATCTAACACTGGCAAAGGAGAATCTGTACATTGAGTAACTACAGCAACCTGTACCAAATCCAGAGGTCCCATTAAAACCTTCTGTTCAAAGGGGGTAACCTCATCAAACACTTGCAAATTGTTAATAGTGGCCCTACGGTAATACTTTTTTAACATATTTACATGGAAAACTTTATGTTTATTCCCTACTTCTATAATATAATCAACCTGACCTTTCTTGCCAATTACCTTATATGGACCCTGCCACTGAGATAAGAGCTTATTAGTGTCGGAAGGTAACAGTAACAGAACCTCATCACCGATAACAAATTTTCTATCAGATGTTTTCAGATCATAATAAGTTTTATATTTGCTAAAATTAACCTTGGCATTCTGGAGTGCGATCTGTGCTGTTTCCTCTAACCTATCACGCAGATCCAACACATACTCATAAGAATTCCTAATTTCTTCATTAAGGTCCTGATTAGTAAACAACTCTTTCAATATGGATAAAGGACCTCTCACATTTCGTCCATAAATCAGTTCAAAAGGAGAAAATCCTAAAGTATTGTTAGGGATTTCTCTAACAGCAAATAAGGCACACGGAAGGTATCTGTGCCAACAGCGAGGATAATCTGAACAAATCTTTTTAATTATACTTTTCAATACCCCATTAAACGCTCACAATACCCATTAGCCTGTGGATGGTATGGTGATGTAAAAATTGGCTTTATATTAAGTAACTTATGCACTTCTTCCATCACTGAAGAAACAAACTGACGTCCTCTATCTGATAGAGCCTCTTTTGGGATACCTATACGTGTAAAGATACTTAAGGCTTCAGCACAAGAAATAGAATCTATTCTCTTTAGAGGGATAGCCTCAGGGTAACGGGTAGCACAATCAACTAATGTCAAAATAAACCTATGACCGTCCTCAGAAGGGGGTGACAAAGGCCCAACTATATCAACTGCGACCTTTGCAAAAGGTTCGGTTATTATAGGTACTGTTTGAAGTGGTGCCTTCTTGACACGACCTTGGGAAGTAGTTCTTTGACATATATCACATGATCTACAATAGCGCAGGATGTCAGCTGTAACACCTGGCCAAAAGTACAATGCAAACACTTTGTCTTTAGTTTTACAGTTACTAAAATGTCCAGCCAACAACGAATCGTGAGCCATTTTCATAATTAATTCCCTGAACTTTAGTGGTACCACTAGAACTTTTACTCCTAACATCACCCTATTGTTACTCTGTATACACTTCCTATAAAGGAAACCTTTGTCAATAATGTACTGGTAAACATTTCCCTTGGATATTTCAGTAATATATTTATCAAGCTTCTCACGAATGCTCTGCAAAGAAGGGCAATTCATTTGCTCTTGCTTAAAATCCGACACACTCACGTTTAAGTCACCAAGAACCTTAGATTTATTTGTAATCAGGGGAGCAGGACGAGTACTATCGGCTTTTACTTGACCTCTGGTCATAACAGATTGGCAGGTAGATATATCATTATCCTCCACTTGTCCTATAAGCACACCACAAAACTTAATGGGTGCCTTTACCACTTCAGTCCATCCCGTAAAATAATCACAAGCAATATGACACTTAACCACAGGGAATTTATCAGTTCTACCCAAATAATCACTAACTGACGCAAATTTGGTGTGTTCATCAAAAGGTATGGATGGTAATAACTGTTCCGACACAACTATACAAGTACACCCAGTATCACGTACCATGGTCGAAATATTAGCACTATTTACCTTGCAATTTTCAAATTTCAAAGAGCCAGATACAGTAGAGCCAAAAACAAAATTAACTTTATGAGGAACGACATTACCAACTCCGGAATCGTCACTCGTATGATCAGAACTAGTTATAACATTATGAATCATAGGATTCTCCTTCCTTATCAAAGATTTATTCTGAGGACACTGTGGTCTTATATGACCTTCTAAACCGCAACTATGACAAACTATTTTCCTTTTTACTTTTGTAATATTTGGCTGTACGACTGAATGATCAGAATTCTTTAATGAATTAGTGTTATTGACCACAGACTTCCTCTAACTACTTTTAGACAATTTGGTATACAAGTTATGAGCAGCCGCATAAGTATCTGCCTCGTTAATCAATTCATCAAAAGTATGCCACTTTCTATCTTTAAGGGTACTGCGCAACTCGGGAGTTACTGAAGCTAAAAATTGGTCACACAATATGAAATCCGATAAAGATTCATAACTATTATTTACCTTCGATGTTTCCAACCAATGATTCAGGAGTCTACGTAAAGTAAAGCCAAACTGTCGAAAAGTCTGATGGGGGGAAATACGAGCATGCCGAAATTCAGTTCTATAATAATCAGAGTTCATATAATAAGCATTCAACAACTCTTTCTTCAAATCAGAATAAGTGCCAGTGGCTTCGGAAGGAAGCGTTATATAAACCTCCCTTAGCTTGCCTTGTAATAACGGTAACAGTCTAATTACACCATCAGCTTCTAAATCCCATCCATTTGCTTCGCAAATTCTCTCAAAATATGAAAGAAAAACACTAAAATCATCACCCTCTTTAAAACTAAGCAATTTTATTTCATCAGAAGAAAGTTTGGGACAAGTGCTAGACACATTAATGGGAGCTACAGCTCTCTTCGCAAGCATGTCTATTTCATGCTGCCGGTCTTTACTTATCTCTTCTAATTTTCTAAGTTCTAACTCTCGTTCGGCTTCGAGCTTTTTATACTCACGCTCTTGTGCTCGCTCTTCTCTCTCAATATTTTGTTGACGAGTGATAAACTCTACCGCATCATCACCAGCTAAACCAAGATCCGTAGCAAGTTCTCTTAGTTTTAATAAACTAGACATGGTAATAGGCAATAATTAACAAAAAAAATAAAAAATATGAGTTCACAAAAAAAAAATAGACCCCAACGTTATAGTGGACTTAGCTCAATATAGTAAGCCCTGGGTTTAAGGCAGGCTATTATACTTATGTCATTACATAATAAACACGAACCTAGCCTTGTTCCTTAAACCAGGATAAGTAACAATAGTGCTTGGTATAACGACAATACACAACAATTTTCGCAACACAAGGCCAGTCTCCCACACGACCTCAATGGCACAGTAATGAAAGCACCCATAAAACTTAGGACCCCACACCTGACACCAAATGTAGAATTATTTAAACAAATGTAAAATAAGTCATGCTGTTCATGACGTATGGGATGGTCCTAAATCGAGGTGCAATCATAAACTGTATAAAAAGCAATAAACATGACAAATTCGAAGATAATTTGTATTTTTCCTAACCATACAAACCTTAGCAAGGGTTATTACTTTTAGCGTAGCTGAAATGGCGAGCCATTAGAATTTAACGAGGGTGTATTACCCCCGCGCTAGTTAGCGGGGGGGGTAGGGGAGTGGTAGCTAGCTACCCCTCCTCCCCCTCACACACACGTGAATACTCACTTTCACTTAGAGGTAGGACTTGTCTTGGGGGACAGGGCTGGCGGGCAAATATGTGTAAATAGCTAAGGTTTGTATGGTTAGGAAAAATACAAATTATCTTCGAATTTGTCATTTGTTCCGTAACCGAAATACAAACCATGCTATTTACAAAGGGTGACTTATCCCTTAGGAAGGGTGGAAAGTCCCCAGCCATACTGGCTTTGGCTTTACCCGGGGACTCAGAATCCGAGTGAGTCGCACTCGAGAAAAGGAGTCCCTGCACCTCACAAATTCCTTGCTCCGCAAGGAACCATGTGGCCTACGTAAGTTTGTGTGTGAAGGAAGAAGTGTGACCCGTCTTAGGCTGTTGACCTGGAGTTCCAGAAGGAACTCAGGGTTAGGACGTTCCCAATACCACCTCGTCAGGGTATGGGGGACGCGACAGTATTGACTCAATACTCGGAACACAAGGAAGCATGGTTTACCTGCAGAGGTTCGAGGTCAGCTATGCAGAGACCAGGATGCTGCTTCCCCGTAGAGGGGATGATGAAGAAAGAAGTAAGGGCCAGACATACTTCTTTCGTTCATGCAGACTAAAACCTGATAACAATGCCCTCAACCTTCTGCTACCTGTCCAAAAAGGAGCCTGAGGTTAGACCAGCTGTTGTGTAGCCACCACAGAGCGATAGAAAACGTATCGAGACTCCTGTGGGTCACGCCCTGCAGGAAGCGGGCTGCGAAGCTCATCAGACGCTTCCAGACTCCAGCTTGTAGCACCTGCGTCACAGAGTAGTATTACACGAAGGCGAGGACGTTGCAATGTATACAACATCGTGCTGTAGGGCGACGTGACGGGGGAGGGTCTGAAGACAGGTCGAGATGAATGTACTCGAGTCCGGGCTGAAGAGGTATACTGGTGACTCTCCCCCCATGTCCTCCTTGTGTTCCCAAATCGGCTGCAACTGAGGCCAAACTGCAGCTGTTCCCAGCACTAACCTCTCGATTCCTTACTGGCAAGAAAGAGAAGGTCTTGGGACATCACACACAGAATGGAGACTCGAAATCTTGAATGAATTGGACCGAAGGGTCGGGACCCTCAGATTCTGAGTCTAGCCAACAACTCAGGAGCGAGCCTGAATGTTGCCTTCCCCTCTTCCTTAGAAAGGGGGGAGTAGTAAGAGACCAAGAAGATTGCTTACACACTGGCCGTGGCCAGAGTGAGCAGAAGACCTAAGGCGGAATACAATCCGAGGCCTGTCGTAAAAGGGTCTTGAGAAGATCTCTTAAAGGACTAAAAGTCCGAGCCATGCTCCAAGTTGGAGGTCTTCCTCCGGCTAGGGCAGGGACGATCGTAGCTTCGCATGAGCGAGGATAGATCCAGCGGGCAGGAAAAAGTTATTCCTTTAAGCCTGAAGGTCAGGGAAAGGCTGAGCGACAGGCTTCATTGCCGAGAGCGGAAATGAGTTTCCTCCCGCCGAAAGGCAATAAGACCGTTATTGCTGGAGAAGAGGCCTCACGGGAAGAGGTATATCTCCCACGGCACCCACCACCTTAGACTCTTCACTTTGCCTGGGAGACCCCTGTGGATGACTATCGCAGATGATGCGACCTCCGTACCGCGACGGTAGCGGGTTGTCTCTTCTAGAGGAGGAAGCGTAGTGTCTCCAGGCATGAAGCCGAAGCGACGCCCCGGTTCGGGAGAGATGTCGCAGTGTGGTTGCTTGAGTAGTCTGCGCTGTGGGAGAAGCTCTCCCGGGAGTTCCGTCAGGGGAAGCAGAGGGTCCAGAAACCGTTCTGCGCGTAGTCCCAGTGGAGCTCTCCCATTGAAAGGTTGACAGACAACCTGGTTTTGTTGAGACCCATTGTCCGCAGACAAAAAGGAGGGAAGACGCAGGCGTCGAATTTGTCCCACCATCACCGGAATGCATCTTTCCAGAGTCTCGGGGTCTGAGACTGGGGGGAAGACTAGTGGAAGCTTGAGGTTCCAAGGTGTCGCGATCAGGTCCCCCAGACCAGCACTTGCTGGTTACCCAAGGTCAAAGACCCCTAGGTACACCCTCTCTATGAGGCTCTGCTCGGATAGTCTGAGAGAAACATTCCCCTGCCTGGAATGAGAGAGCCGATGGTGGAATTGAGAGAATCTCAATCATCCCGGTATCTCTACTGCAAGATGTGAAGGTGTGAAAATGCGTCCCCTGCTGGTTAGAATGAAGTCGACGCGCAACGGGGCGACTTGGCAGGAGCTGTAGGATCTGAAGAGGGGCCAGACTAAGGCCCTTAAGCCTGCCTGAATGATGGAGAGGTATCCTTCAGGTCTTGACCATAGGCCTGGACAGGAACATGCCCCCCCCCCCTTTCCTTTGACGAGTCCGAGAACCGCATCAAGAATGTGGGGAAAGGACGAGAATATCCACTACCATCAAGAGGCTCCATAGGTCAACACCCATTGCAGGTTTAATAGTTCCGCTGGTCCCATGGGGCCAGGGAGTCCGGTTAAACATTGCCTGAAGCCACCGGAACTTGGATCGCCCCACATGGAACTTATCCTGAGGCGACCGTTCGGACTATAGACGGGTCAATGAGGAAAGAAGAACTAGGAAACGTTCCAAGGTAGGGCTGAAAGCTCTGCTTGACTGAGAACAGGTACTGCGACTCTCCTCAGTCTTGCCACAGTCAACCGAAAGGAAGGCTCGGAGGATGCGGTAACAGAATCTGGCGTCCCCAGGTGGTCACCCATCCAAGTACCGACGTTGCTTAATCTCGCTGGACGGACGATAAGCGGGGTTTCCAATGTGGTAAGGCGGTTGACTCAATATCATGGCCAGATACTCCAGATGTTGAGGCAGAGGAAGAGAAGGCTCCAAGCAAAATACCATGAGCCCACACTCATGGTCAGCATCCGGAAGCTTGTCCCGCCGCTGAAGAAGGTCGAAACCCGAGCCTACCGGAGTTGACCAGCCCTCCAAACAGCAGAGGAGGCGGAAGCCTGCACCTGAGCGGCCAAGAGGAAGGCAGGGAGAGTTCTCTGGGGAAACAAACCTGCTATGCCACGGCGGGATAGCCACACTGCATCATAAGCAGGAATACTTGCAGTCTAGGCTGAATTCGACGAGCACCCTGGAAGATGGATGGAATGGAAACTGAAAGTACCCGTCCTTCCGATCCAGGGTTAAAGGAGTCCTGTCGCCTCGTTACCTGTCTGATCGATTCTGCTGGTCTACGCTGGCCGAAGTTTGTTCGACAAACTTGATCAGGGCTGAGAGGTCGACTATGGACATCCCCTCTCAGATCCTTCCTTACAAGAAAGGATCGACTGAGGGGGCCGGGGGTGAAGCCGTTGATGATCCTAAGGAAGACCTTCGCCTAAGGTATGGATCATTCTGCCCAACCGGGCAACTCTGCTGACGCTATGGCATAGAGGTTCAGAGACACTGAATTCGCTGACAGAGACGGCAGGCGCGATATCCTTGGCTACTCACAGAGATTGTGCGGGAATGGGCATCGGGAAGCTGTCATTCAAATGAGTAACCTTAAGCATCCTCCCAGCGAAAAAACCTGCAATCCTAGAGTTCGTGAACTCCTTTTAGGACTATGCCCCCGATGGAGTTTCCCGTGCCATCTGTTCCTGACAGGAGGAAACTGCAATTGGACACCTTGTCCTAGTTGTCGTAGCCGACAACTTAGGCCGACGTGTTTGAAAGAAAAGGGCGCTGGAGCCCTGCAGAGTCTGGAAGAAAGCGCCTTGGAGGAGTGAAACCGGAAGTCGATTTACTCCGCACAGCAGCTGTCTAAGTCTCTGTCCTTGGGCACAGACAAAACTCTTCTCAAGGATGGAAGGGTGTCTGAGGTCGTCGACCTCCACAGATGAGACACCCGAAGGAAGCCTTCAGTCAGCGCGTCCAGATGGTACAACATCGAGCTTGTCCGCAAGTAGATACTTAACGACGAAAGGCCAAGGTGTCTGAGCTCGAGAGGAGGAAAGTACCCTTGATCTTCCTCTAGCTTCCTTGAACCAAACCTCGGGCCGTAACCGAGGAGGGAAAGAACCTGGTATGCTCCCAGAGGAAGAGGTAAGCAGTCACCCCTTGTCCGATGGAGAAATCTTGAACGGAAAGCCCCCCCGCCAAAAATCCTTCCAGGGCGGGAGAAGGAGAGAGTACTCGTGCAGGAGAGGGGACCCTCGAGACCGACCTCTTGGGAACCAACTTCGCCCTGGGGGAAGTCACCACGAAGTCCACTCCTCTCTTTCTCTTCAGCGTAGGAGAGACAGCCGCTGGTTTGTTACCCTGGCCGGCGAGTGCTGGTTTCATAACCCTCATTAACGCCCGTGCCAGCGGACCGAACCATGTTTGCTGCTCCAAGGACACAGAGTCCGAAATTCTCGCTAAGGTGAAAGGGATCGGGCGATCCTTTGGAGTGGACCCGACGGTACTTGCCTGAAAAGAAGGTGGGGAAGAATGCTGTACTGACCTGTCTTCGTCCTGCACTACCAACCTGTGCTTGGATGGAGGTGATCCCGAGTGCCGTCTAGGAGCACGCGTCCCTGCTGCTACCACCGGCTGTGGAATTCACCGCGAACTATGGTCGCGCGGGCGCACAGGCGAGCGGTCGCGCGGGGCGAGCGATCGCGCGGGCGCGCAGGCGAGTGGGCGGGCAGGTAAATGAAGACGTGTCCGAGGCGACGAACGCAAGCGATGGCGTGACGGCGAGGGATCGTGCTGCCGCATAGGTGAAGAAGATCGCTGGCGATAATGACCGCGTGATGGTAAGCGATGGCGAGCAGCATGTGTAGGTGAATGATCGCGTGATAGGGTGCGATGGTGATCAGCATCCGTAAGAGGGCAAGCGTTCAGGGTTGTGCGATGAGGAGCAGCATGCGTAAGCGGGCAATCGTGCAGGGTTGTGCGATGGCGAGCAGCATGCGCAGGTGAATGATCGCGTGAAAGGGTGCGATGGTGATCAGCATCCGCTGGAGAGCGATCGTTCAGGGTTGTGCGATGAGGAGCATCATGCGTAAGCGGGCGATCGTGCAGGGTTGTGCGATGGCGAGCAGCATGCGCAGGTGAAAGATCGCGTGAAAAGGTGCGATGGTGATCAGCATCCGCAGGAGGGCGATCGTTCAGGGTTGTGCGATGAGGAGCAGCATGCGTAAGCGGGCGATCGTGCAGGGTTGTGCGATGGCGAGCAGCATGCGCAGGTGAATGATCGCGTGAAAGGGTGCGATGGTGATCAGCATCCGCAGGAGGGCGATCGTTCAGGGTTGTGCGATGAGGAGCAGCATGCGTAATGGCGATCAGCATCCGCAGTTGAGGGTCGCGCGATGGCGATCAGCATCCGCAGTTGAGGGTCGCACGATGGCGATCAGCATCCGCAGTTGAGGGTCGCACGATGGCGATCAGCATCCGCAGTTGAGGGTCGCACGATGGCGATCAGCATCCGCAGTTGAGGGTCATGCGATGGCGATCAGCATGCGCAGGTGAGCTAGTAGCTGGCGAACCATGTTCCTTCAGAAGTGTTGGAGAACGTTGGCGTGCCAGCTGTAACACACGTGGGCGATCCGGAGATCGCTGGCGAGCTGATGATCGCTGACGAGCTGATGATCGCTGACGAGCTGATGATCGCTAACGAGCTGATGATCGCTGACGAGCAGAAGGCTACACGTGGAAGCCTGCGCAAAGAAGAAGAGTCCTTGACCCCGACCTGAACCGAAGTTCTAGATCGCGAGGGCGAACGTGGGCGCACAGGGCACGTAACAGGAACCGCAGGGAAGATCATCTTGAAAGCGCTGACGAACAGGAGAGCGCTGATGAGCAGAAGGGCGCGCAGGGAAACCTTGATACGCAAGGGAAGAACCCCCGGGGGGGCAACCCTTTGCCCCGAAGGGATCGTTGTCCGCCGGGAGACTGATGTCCGTCGGGCAGACCGTTGTCCGTCGGGAAGACCGTTGCCCGTCGGAAGACGAGATCAGACTGCTGTCCATCTGCACCAAGGGGGAAGATCGAGAAAAAAGGAGTTGTAGGCTGCAAACGGAGATCCAAAAGGGCGCTTCAAGCACCCTTATAGGGAGATGAGAGGCCCTTACGACGAGGCGGACGGAGGGCCTTACGTCGAGGGAGGCCAACAGCAACAGCAACAGAAGAAACCTCCGAAGAGGGGTCTCTATGAGTGTACTCTCTCGCGAACGAAAGAGAAACACTTCGAGGAAGAGACTGGTCAGCCAGTGACCTAAAAGGAGCAATCCTCCGAAGAGGAGCTCCTGCAGTTGCCCAGCCCCTTGAGCGAAACTGCAGGTGCGACCGCTCAGCACCAAGAGCATAGTCGCACGAAAAAAAGGCAAGAGAAGAACCCCTCAAAAGGGGAAAAACTCAAGCCTGGACAGGAAAAAACTTCCCTCGGAAGGAAAGTTATCCGCCCAAGGAGGCAAGCCTCCTGACTGTTCTAAAATGAACTGGAGAGCTGTCCGTCGACACGGGAGTACCACCAGTAAAAGGAGACACGCCCCTGACGAAAATACAAGGGGGGAGGCAGCAACAGCCGAATCCCCAGGACTCAACCAGACCGCTCACACCGTTGCTATATTACAGAAACGAACTAGATCGGTAACTGTAAAAAAATAAAACAAATAATATTAGTACACATTCATTCCCCCGGGAAGGCTCCGAAGAGGAATCCCGAGGGAAAGGAACAAGAATTACACAACAGACACGTGCCCTCACAACCACTTACACTCGCGGAAGGAGAGCTGTAACCAAAACAGAATTATAACAATTATAATTATGTAACTATGTAATTCTGTAATTTAAAAATGAATGAACACTAAAGAAAGAACGAAACCCCCGAAAGGAATCGTTCTACAAGCTGAGAAAACAAAAAAACAACTACAATTAGATTCATAACTAATTGATACAAACGTACGACGTAGCAACCCCACACACGGAAAGGAAGCTAGGCTACAAGGGCGTAGTAACACGTAGTAAAAGGGTGAACGACCTCAAGAGAGAGAGAGAGAGAGAGAGAGAGAGAGAGAGAGAGAGAGAGAGAGAGAGAGAGAGAGAGAGAGAGAGAGAGAGAGAGAGACATAAGTCAAACTCGATCGCCACCCATAAAATACGCCGTGGTGGCCTAACTGCCGAGGCCTCCACGTAGATATCGTACACTACACACACACATCTGAAAAGGAAACTTACTTATTTCTATACTCAAATATATATACAAACATGAAAACATGTTTACATATATATTGAGTAAAAAAAAAGTAAGCGATTAAGTAAAGACAAAACAGACAATGGCTGCCAAGCGAGGACCAAGACAGAGATGTCTGTCACAGTCCGAGCCAAAAGTTAAAGTGAGTATTCACGTGCAGGGTTGCCAGATATGGGGATTTATACCCTAGATTTGGAGACTTATCCCTAAATTTGGGAATTTATCCTTAGGTTTGGGGATTTTGGATGACTAACGACTATATTCTATACATGTATCTATGAAGAAACAGAGATGAGTAAACCTCTATATTGTTGCAATTAGTTTATTTATAATTACATGAAGTATAGCGAGTAATTTCTGTATTAGAAGAAAATATATTTCTGGAAATGGGGATTTTTGATCAAGAGTTTTAGGGAATTTTACACTAACCTACCTGGCAACACTGTTCACGTGTGTGTGAGCAGGGTTGCCAAATAACTTTACATCCAAACCGCGGTGCAAAGCCTCAAAAGTAGCGGCAGTTGCTTCAAAAGTAGCCCAATTATAGTAACTTAGCCATCATTAAATTGGTACTAAAAACTATTGATATTATATACTATAGAAATAAATTAGTGGGGTGGGGATCGAAATCAATCAACTAAGCTTTTGTAGAAAAGTATGATAACGAAAATTGTACATAATTTTTATTCAAAAATTCAGAAAATAAAGCCGTATATTTTTTTGCAAAATTAAATACTAGTTGAATGACATTTAACAAAATTAAAATTAGCAAAATAAAAGAGATTTGTTGTTCATTCAACATAATCATAAAAGGATTCAATTAACTAAGTTTAATATAGTATATTTACATTGGTGATTGTATTGTTTTAGAATTTATTCAATTAATGGAAAAAAGAATTTTTTACAACAAAGGTTCAGTTAGCAAACGTGGTTATGGTGACTCTTCGCCCGATGAAGTTAGTTCTATCACAAAAGATTTAATGAATTAGCTAATACAAACGTCATTATCATGTCTTCCTTTATAATGTTATCAGTATGCTTAACAGCCTTGACCCAATTTTCCTTGCAAATCGGAAACAAAGTCGTTTTGGATATGTTGGTCGCATCTGTGACACGTTTAATTGCTTGGTCGATTACAAATTAACAGTTTCCTTATCATTTTCCCCACTTAAAAATAAAAAGCTGATAGACAGTGTATGCAGGGTTAAAATATGTACCATAATTATGGTACATGTACTCTTCAGGGCTTGCATACCATGTACAATAATGCCAGTACTCAGCAGACAATGAAGCTATGATTGAAGAATCTGACCTGGGTTAATACCTGCACATTAACTGATTTAGCGTGTCGGTTAATCTTGTTTTTGACTCTACAACGATAGTTTAAACTGTCTGTGAACTATTGAAATTTGAAATAGAATAATCGATCTACATTTCCACTTTGAAATTATTATAAAAGAAATTGCATTTGTAAAAACCATTTAAACAATTTATTGGCGCCGCGGTTTATTTTTTCCAGAGTAGCCCAATTTCAGCCAAGTAACGGCACTCTTTTATAACCCGCGGTATGGTGTTCAAAAGTAGCCCAATTGAGCGGGTAAACCGCGGGTTTGGCAACACTGTACAGTGTGAGGGGGAGGAGGGGTAGCTAGCTACCACTCCCCTACCCCCCCCCCCCCCCGCTAACTAGCGCGGGGGTAATACACCCTAGTTAAATTCTAATGGCTCGCCATTTCAGCTACGCTAAAAGTAATAACCCTTTTTAATAGCGTGGTTTGTATTTCGGTTACAGAACAAAATTTATTTATACATAATACATACATAACATTTATACATGACTTGAAAGTAGAACTTCATGACTGAAATGACAAGTAAATTTAGGCAGTAAATTCTTCGTGGGTAAAGGCTGGAGAGGACCTCTACTCCAGAAGCTGAAAACAAAAATAACAGCCATATATAGAACCAAACAAAATTTATACAAATTTAACACAAACTGTTAATGACTGGCTATAACAAATTAATAACACTCAATATTATATATGGCTCAATAAACTTTTTCTAAACAGCAATGAAAATAAGCTAATATAAAGACCACCCTTACCTCCACCCTGTGCGAGTCTCGGCCGTGAACTAAAACTGTGAACAGAATGACAGCGCAAGGCGAGACAAGACAAAAATGAAAATCGGAACCAAACTGTCATGGGAACAACCCACTAGTTTTAACCAGCATTAATTTTACCCGACAAAAGTTTTATTCTATAATTTAACAAAGTTTTATTTTAAAGATTAAAATACAAGTAAATATTTTACAAGTACAAACGTAGATTTATTCAGGTAACAGAGCAAACTTAATCAACAGCTTGTGGTTTTCATCACTTGTACCTTTTCAGAGTTGGAAAGTAGACAGCAAGGTATTTTTACATATCAAGGACGGAAAAAAATGTTATAAACATCTGAAACATTTCTTAAAATATTACCTTTTTATCTCAAATCTGACTCCTTCGTCATTCCACGAAGATCGAGGGAAGCATGAGAAGAATATATTTCGTGAAAGACTCATCATTCAGAATGACAATATTCAGAATATTATTGATTTCTTCTCTAATCAGGCATTTGGGAATGAAATCTGTTTTACGTCAGAGAAAGGCTATTATTTATAGAAGCTTATTTGAAAGTTGTATGCTCCGATGCCAAACAAAAGCCTCAGACAAGTCCTTCCACTTGCATCTTTTTATGGTCTTTCTATGCCAGTCAACACCTGAAAACCTTCCTATTTCACCAATCCATATCATGTTATAATTTTTTTTCCATATACAAAACATTATAATATGATAAAATGTTATGATCCAACAATTTTCAGTTAAGCTTCTATAGATATTGACGTTTTTCTGATGTAGAACAGATTTAATTCCCAAATGCCTGAGAAAAAAAAAATTTTGGGGGAGATACTCAGTAATTCATCACTTAGGTTAAACAGGAACTCACTGGATTTTCTAATTCAATTTATCTTCTGTAGCTTCTAAGTGCAGAGGTAATTGCAAACGTAAGACAAATACAAAAAAAAAAAAAAAAAAAATTATAAATATCAAAAGAGACTGCCCTTCTCTTCTTGGCCATCTGTCTTCAGGGTTAAATGCTTGCGATGTTAATTAGTTGTGCTGTGCCAGAATCATAAAACTTTTAATGCAGTCTCAGGCGATGTCTTATAAAGCCTGTAAAGGAGCCTTCGCTCTCCTTACTTAAAATTTTTTCAAAGAATCAGGGACTGTTTTTCTTAAAGGATGATAAATTTAATTATTTTTCTGACAAATCTCCGATACCTACAACTTTTATTTATTTTTTTCATGCCGAAATACTTAACTATTATTCGTGATATCTGATCTGCTTATCTTCTAATGTAATTGTTTATTTTAAGAAAAATATGTTATTTCATACAGAAATTTAAGTTGTTTATATTGTCATTTTGTATCTAATTGAAATAGATTCCATCTCCAAATCTGCATAGTCCAGCTCATTTTAGGAAATTAAGGCAAACAAAAATGGTAAGATATTTCATATGCGTTTCAGCAATGTTCAAACGAATCCTATTTTGGCTAAAAATGACATTTCACCTTTTTGCGAAAGAAAAACCTTAGGGAAATATTGACGCTTTGTATCACAAACTCGGAGGAGGATGGAGACAAGAACAAGGACAAGTGGAAGAAGCGAGAATATTAGAGGAAGCAGGAAGAAAAAGAGGAGATAGAGTAACCCTGTTAATTCGATACAAAAATATTTATCTCCTTGTCTCCTTTATGGTAAACGACGCCAATAATAGTTCAATTACTTTATGCGTAAATTAAAGGCTTGAAATTTCTCTTCTGAATCTATAAATTAACGGAGTTTTCCCTCAGAGGAAGAGTTAATGGCTTTATGCATATGTGTTAGAATCTCTCCTGAGGATAAGTGCCGCCTGTGGACCTCATATGGCACACTATAGGAAAAATCAACAGACCAGGTCCTACTAGTTTAACGTCCACGTCCGCCAACCCACAACCCCATTTTGGCCCTCAGAACAGAATGGGTTCCCCGGTCCCTGTACAAAGATCATGCTGTAGAGTATAATTATAATGAAAAAATTAAGTTCTATATATTTCATGATGATTTTTAGCAATATTCATTATACTCCCAAAACACACACACACGCAAATGTATATATATATATATATATATATATATATATATATATATATATATATATATATATA
>NC_090733.1:28882184-28886219 GCF_036898095.1 Palaemon carinicauda
GGGTTGTAGCTTGGATAGTAATAATATATATATATATATATATATATATATATATATATATATATATATATATATATATATATATATATATTATATATATATATATATATATATATATATATATATATGCAGATAGATAGGTAGATAGATCTATTTTCTAAATTACGATAAAAAAGTTTCATTGGTAAAATACAAAACTACATGGAAATTCGTGTTCAACACTTTTTCAAAAATATATGAAAGATTTACGACGCTTCACATGTTTGGGTTCATGTGGGGGTGAACATATTTTGCATGTTATGAACCCCTGTTTGCAGGGACACTGCAGATTGTGTATAAACTCTTGTTTTACTCGAATTGGTAAAAGGTCGTTTTCGTATTTGATTTTTACTTTTTTGAGTTTTCAAGACTAGAAAAAAATTTTATCGATCAAAATGCCTTATCAGTAATTGTAGTTCTACTCAGAGGCAAGAATATATTCTACTTTCATAAGTTCCCTATTTACAATCAGTTTTTCGCTTTTATTTATGAAGTTGCCATGTACCATTTTCTTGTTTCTTTTACATTTCCTATCTTTTCCTCTTGCTCATTATTCTTGCATACCCTTTTCTGTGTTCATGAATGGCTTGACATGCTCTACTGTTTCATCTTGCAGGTTAATTTTGAATAATGTCTTTTCCTTCGTTAGTCTACTCTTTATCCAGAAACTTAGCACTCTCATTCCTTCTACCCTCTCTCTTTTAAGTAGAAACATTTTCTTAGTTTTATCTATAGAAGCATTTTAATACAATCTTTACCATACCATATCTCTTCAACTTTTACCTGACTAAAAATATCCTAATATTTTTCTTCTTCTCACCATTACATCAATTAACTTGATTTCCACATACCTTGTAATAAAACAATCTACCGGCTTTTTTCTGCCTTCTTTTCTCTTTCCTAATGATATTTTCATGTTCGTTGGAAAGTTTATACAATACTTTTCCAAAATTAATTTCTACGTGACTTTTCAAAAGTACATTTCTACTTCAATTTTTCATTTTCATTTACTACAGGGAACCCATTCATATGAAGAGTTCCCCATCCTTCTCTTTTATCCACCTTTTCGTGCTCTCATCCTCCTTAATAGCAAAATGTGTTTTTACCTTTATTCTTTCCAAATTTGTGGGTACGTGCACACTTGCCAAGAATTCACGTAATTTGAACCATTTCATCCACTCCAAGAGTGGCCTGTCAATTACCTCACACACACCGAGTCTTTGCACTTCCCATATCTACAAGAGAATATTGACATATGCTCTGTTGAGTTCTTGGTTATACAGCTTTCTCTTTTTGTGCATTTCTTCTCATATGCACCACATCAACCACAGTTAAACTCCAAGATTTTTATCTTATTTAGCTCCATATTATTAACTTAATAGAAGACAGTGTGGACGCACGAACCACGTGCTCATGTTAATTTATTGACTTCCTTGTAATGCATAGAGGTGAAAATATGATTGTAATCGTTCCCAATTAATTCGGTATTCTCGGCCACTTAGTGTCCACAACCAAAAGATATGCTATACCTGTACCACAATGAATTATAATTTCCTTGGGAAATTTTTACTACTTGTACTACTTACTATCACTGGCAGTGGCAGTTTTCATTAGATAAAACACATGACATTTATAATTACCATTGGCTTCACGAGGGAGAATATCGGTTCATCATTTACAGAAGATTTCCTCTCCCAAGGGATTCACACGCCCGATACTAGGCACAGAATGTTAAATAAACAAATCTCTAAATTTAGAGCCATATTCATTTTGGATGTTGTAAAGAGAATATTCGTATTGTGTTTTAGGATGAAAATTTGGTAGTTTGTTCTCTGCAAGGAATAGTATGTTGAATTTTTATTCGTATTGGCCTGATTTTCCTTCACAAGAAAAAAAAATTATGAGACTTGTGATAAGACTCCAGGAATAAGATTAGTGCGTTAATATATATATATATATATATATATATATATATATATATATATATATATATGTATATATATATATATATATATATATATATATATATATATATATATATATGTATATATATATATATATATATATATATATATATATATATATATATATATATATATATATATATATAATGTATATATATACATATATATATATATATATATATATATATATATATATATATATATATATATATATATATATATATATATATATATATATATATATATATATATATATATATATATATATATATAAATATATATATATTAGTTAGGAATAACTAAGATACCTTGCATGCCTGGTTTCATCTTGTGAAAAAACAGGTATTGTAATCTACCTAGTAAAATTATCACACTTTTTAAAGAGGCAAACAAACATTTAGACAAAAGGCACAAAGCTATTCTTGCAGCTTTAAACATCCTTATTCAAACACAATTTCAAAAAGCAATATTAAACAAAACACGATACCTAAATCCATTCCTCAAACTATTCGGATATTTTACCCGTATTTTGTTTATACCTCAATACTGTATGAATGCATTTGACATTGAAAACATCGGTGCGGTCATAGAATGGAAGATTTGATATTCATGTGCAAATGACCTGACTGCAGAAGAGAGAGAGAGAGAGAGAGAGAGAGAGAGAGAGAGAGAGAAGAGAGAGAGGAGAGAGAGAGAGGAGAGAGAGAGAGAGTAAAGAATAGCTTTATTCTATACCTCAGGACTAAAGAAATTTCCCGCCATATCTAATGAGTCTCAACGGAAATCAATGACAACGTGTAATCGGGTTTTAGTCTTTTATTGTAACCTTTCTTGAACACTATTACTCTATACGAACGGAGAGAGAGAGAGAGAGAGAGAGAGAGAGAGAGAGAGAGAGAGAGAGAGAGAGAGAGAGAGAGAGAGAGGGAGTAAAAATTCGCTCTATTCTATAACTAATGGACTAGAGAAAGTTTCCGTTATTTTGATTGAATAACAAAGAGAATCGACGACAACATGCAAACGGTTTTTCCTCTTTTACTACAATAATTACTTTAGGCCTCAGGCAATTTATCGGAAATCATTCATGAACACTATCTCTCTCCTGTCGTAGAGAGAGAGAGAGAGAGAGAGAGAGAGAGAGAGAGGAGAGAGAAGAGAGAGAGAGAGAGAAGAGAGAGAGAATAGCTATATTTAATATCCCGGGTATAGAAAATTTTCCCGTCATGTTTATTGAGTCCCAACAGAAATCGGTGATAAGGTATAATCGGGTTTTCATCTTTTACTGCAACATTTACTTGAGGCTTCATGCAATTTGTCAGGATTCTTTCATGAAAAATGGTACTCTAAATGACAGGAGAGAGAGAGAGAGAGAGAGAGAGAGAGAGAGGAGGAGAGAGAGAGGAGAGAGAGAGAGAGAGAGAGAGAGAGCCTTACCTTATTCCTTATTCTATGTTCGGGTTCCCCTGGCCCCTCAGTGTGAGGCACCTCGCATATCCACCAGAGTTGCTAATGCATCTTCCGGTGTGTTTTGCATCTTCCAGTCTTGGATGGTCTGGGATGCATCTTAGATATTTATCGAGCTTATTCTCAAACACATCTACGCTCACTCCTGATATGTTTCTTAGATGAGGCTGGCAGCGCATTAAATAGTCGCTGCATTATCAATGCTGGTGCGTAGTGGATTAATGTCCTGTGCGGCTTCCTTATTTTTCCTGGTATAGTTTTGGGCACTATTATTCCACCTCGGCTAGCTTTTTCTTATATTTTTAGCTCCATGATGTTTTCAGTAATTCCTTCCATAGTTTATCGATTCAAATTACCGGAGTTAGATACAATCCTATTTATCTCCCATGGATTCTCCATGCTTCCTTGCTGTTCTGATTTGATGTTTTTTTTTCTTCATTTCCAGGAATTCTGCCATTAAAATCCAACTTTTCTATCATATTTGCTCTTTCGCCTTCATATTTATTTTTGGGTGTATACCTGCAATTATCCCCATATCTGCACCAACACCTGGCATTATAGATGCATT
>NC_090733.1:28891719-28906293 GCF_036898095.1 Palaemon carinicauda
TGCAAATGTTTCTTATTGCTCTTCCTCTAGAAGCTTAGTTGTATCAAACCTAGGTATTTTATCTATCTTTCTGTTGGGTGCTTTCACTTTTAATTTCAGTGTGGCAATGAGGAGCTGGTAATCACTACCAATATCTGCACCTCTATAGCTTCTTACATTTATCAGAGTCCTTCTCTCTCTATTATAGCAATGTGATCTATCTGATTTATGTAATTTCCACATGGTGAAATCCATTTATACTTGTGGATGTTCTATGTTGGAACACAGTACCTCCAATAACAAGACTGTTTGCTGAACAGAAACTTATGAAATGTGCTCATCACATTTTCCATGCCTAGATTATTTCTTCCAAATTTAGCATTGAAGTCACCAATCACAATATTTATATGTCTCTCAGGGATCTCATTTATTAACTTCTGCAGTTTTTCATAGTATTCATCTTTCCTTTCTTCGGGGGAATCATTTGTCGGGGTATAGCAAACTATAATACTCACATTGCACTGCTTTGATTTGAACTCTGCTAGCAACAATCTACTATTTACAGCTCTAAACTCGGTTAATGCCTTTTCTGCTCTTGGTGTCATCATCATTCCTACCCCTTCTCTTCCAGCTCCATCTGATCTTCCTGACTAAATATATATATTCCCTTGGTCTAAAGTTTCCAAACCAATCCCCTTACAACGTGTTTCACTTAGGGCAAAGATATCCAAACTATATTTCATAAATTCACTCTCCACTTGCAGTAACTTCCCAATCTGATTCATGGTTCTAACATCCCAATTAACTATTTTCAATTTTTCTTTAGTATTTATAAACCGTGAGATACTTAGCACCCCGCTATGCCCGGGACTGGGGGCCATTCTTTCATCTTCTCTATCCATGACTGACTAAATCCATAGAAGATTCATTAGCTAGATACATCAAAGGATAGCCAGTTCCTTGTGATGAGCAGTGCCTATCTAACTAAGGCAAGTGACCCCTGCCAGTCTATACTATTATAATTCTAGTAAGATCAACCGCCAGGCATCTGCAGTAGAAGCTAAGAGACCGTTTGTCCATCGTCGTCACCCTGCTGAAAAACAAATAGGATATTTAAGCTAAATATGAATAAGAAAATAAATTCCAATTATTCTAAAAACTTTGCTTAAACAATGTTCTCTCTCTCTCTCTCTCTCTCTCTCTCTCTCTCTCTCTCTCTCTCTCTCTCTCTCTCTCTCTCTCTCTCTCTCTCTCTCTCTCTCTCTCTCTCTCTCTCCGGCTACTTTTTTATATTATCATTTTCATTAAGGAAGTAATCAAACAAGCTACACAAACAGAAGTGTTGTAATGTTCTTATTTACGTAAATAGCCTCATAAAATGGGACGCAAGTAACAGAATCTCTCCTAATAGAATAGAAGGGGCAGAGCTTTACCTTATTTGATCAAAAACTTGATAAACAACAGAGAGAGAGAGAGAGAGAGAGAGAGAGAGAGAGAGAGAGAGAGAGAGAGAGAGAGATCAGCTTAGCTTTACTTGAAATTATTACTTGAAACTATTCAATCTCAGTCAGGAGTTCCCTTTAACCAATATCTATTGTGTTATAATGGTAATTATAAATTATATCAATTTGAAAGAATTTATAAAAATGTTACTAAAGACTACAGAACTGGATTATTTCGATGAAAAATGTTAGTCCAAACCAATTATTATTATTATTATTATCATTATTATTATCATTGTTATTATTATCTTTTTTATCATTATTGATATTATAACTATTACACTACTATCATTATTATCATTATTATCTTTGTTATGATTTTATCATTATTATTATTATTTTTATTCTTATTATCATCATCAGCATCATCATCATCATCATTATTATTATTATTATTATTATTATTATTATTATTATTATTATTATTATTATTATTATTATTATTATTAGCAAAGATATCTTTTTATCATTATTATTATTATTATTATTATTATTATTATTATTATTATCATTATTATTAGGTAATCAATAACCTTGGGTGAAAAAGCAGGATACTATAAGCACAGGGGCTGTAACAGGGAAAAATAGTCTAGTGAGGAGAGCAAACAAGGAAATGAATTAATATGAGAAGTAATGAATACTTAATATAAAATATCTTTCCATTAATAAAAACGTTAAAATAGATTTGTCCTTTATAAACTGTTTTGAGACTTATGTCACCCTGCTCAACATGAAAAAATATTCACCGCAAGTTTGAACTTCTGAAGTTCCAATGATTCAACAGCCACATTAGGAAGATTATTTTACAATATGTCACAAGTGGAATAAAATTTTAGAATACTGTGTAGTATTGAGTCTCATGATGGCGACGGTATGACTGCAAGAAATAACTGTCTACCTAGTATTCCGATTAGAATGGTAGTCTTTGGGAAGATCTAAATACGAAGAATAGTCAGAATTGTGAAAAATCCCATGCAACATATTTAAAGAACAAACTGAACGATAATGCCAGATCAGGAGTAAAAAAAAAAATCAACAAGTTTTTGTCAAAAAATTAAGATGAGGTTCAGCAGTTAGAGACGACACTACAAAAAACAAGGTGGAATGAAAGAATTAAAACACGACGACCACAACGACAGCGACGACAACAACGACCACAACGATGACGAAAACGCTCACGACGACGGCTTCTTTATGATAGATTGATTACCGAAAATCTTGAAAGACTCACTCAATATGCCAAACTTTTTTTTATGCAATTGAAGAAAGAAACTGAATGCGATTCTCAAACGTAAATTGGCTTTCGGTAATCCCACCTACAGTAAACATTAAATGACTAGCAGAGAGTAAGGGAAACATTACTAATGCTGAATTATGGATGTTGCATAGCCACTGCCCCTCAACTACTTACAATCATACCGAGTTTTGTTAGGTCTCGTCTTCTTGTCCCATAATTTGCACCATACACTAATTTTAGTTTTGATATCAATTCAAGCATTAAACGACTCTAAGATCTACATACAGGAGATGGAATTGATACTAAGAGTAGCATTATCTGCATATTCAAAAAAAAATTTTTCGAGGCTAAAACCATATATGTGTATATGGTATGAAAAGCAATGGGTCAAGAACAATACCATGAGAAACAATAGATATCGCATTCCCATGTTGACTATGTTGCCTATGAACAACAACCTTTAAAAATTCAATAATGAAGCCAAGAAGAGACCCACTTCAAACTGCTTTGGTATGAAAAGATAGGTCTCATGATTAACATAGTCAAAGGCATCACTAAAACCAAGGGCAATCATACGAAATTCCTTACCACAAGGGATTTCTGTGCATCCTTGCTTTGAGTCTTGTAGTTTTTAAGAAAGGTATCACATATTCAAAGCCTTTGCGAAAACTTAGGGAACATATGCTTACTTATAGTATAGGTATTTAGACGTTTTCTAAAGGAAGTTCAAAAAGTTAGGATATAGGAGTTAGGGAAATTAATTGGTAATCAGCATTCCTAGAGCTACCCCAATCACAGTTACCTAATATAATAGCATCACCAATTCTCCATCAATGTGCTAAAAGACCCTCTTCTTACTAATTTTCAAATAACAGACAACTTAGGAGCTAAGTTATCACCAATACATATCTTGAACGCGGAGTATTTTACGATCATCATATGAAAATAATACAATCAATTTACTTATTTCCTTCGTTAAATAGAATCCATTAACAACCTGGTCGTAACAACGGTTTCTACTATTTTAGTTAATTTGGATAGTATGAAGACAAACTACTGCTGCCCTAGTATGAACAAATGTCCATGATATCCCAAGGCACTTTGCCCATAGCAACTATCTTGACCTCCTTAGGTTTAGTCATTCGCACCAACAAATAACATAACCTATGATGTGTCTATGCGTAATCGCACGTGTACCTTTCTGTGTAGTAGTCAGGTTCCAAATCTCATAAAAGTGATTTTTTAATTGGGGGTGGTAGTTTTCCTGCCAAAATTATGAAAATTCATATCTAGGGGTATTTTGATATGATAAATCCATTGCAGCATGGTGCCAAAGCGAGAAATGACCGGAAATGGATCAAAATGGCATCTGTTTCAAGATGGCTGCCATTTCGTGTAATATCTGTATAGATAAACATATTTTGTCAGTTTGACTGAACAAAGTGATCTACACTTAATATGTATACCTCAGTGAGTTCATTTTTAATGATTTAATTGAATGAACACATTCTTGTTGCCCTTAATCCAAGATGGCCGCCAAAACAGAGGGTTTAGACTATCTCTGTAATTTACGGAATTGTCTCCATTGATTGCAATTTTTCACAAATGATATGGAAACATCAGTACTGATTTTGAACAATGTTACACAGATTGCAGCATCACAATTAGTAGTTTTTAATAACATATAGTTATATGTAATGAATATATTTTATTGTAACTGGTACTACTTCACATGGGATACGATATTATGTTGAACTAGGTATCAAAAAGTAGTCTAGCTGCGGGCGGCTAATGCAGGTGCAACTGATGATAAACAAAAGTGCACACAGGCTCAAAAGTTAAAACTTAATTCACTTTTAACATAAAACATTTGCTAATTTTTTAAACTGTCCACAACTGCTAAAACAAACTAGACAAAATTATTTATGCATGGCTGGTCTTCTTTGGATCTCTTATGACAAAGGATTGTACATTGAAGTTTAGATTTGAAACAACTGCATTTGTTTGATTGGCAGCCAGTTTTACAATTACATGACACCATTTCAATGACAGCGTCTGGAATGGGATGATTTGTCATCATAACTGGTATCAATTTCTGTTTCTCACTATCTAAGTTGAACCCCACGGAGATCAGAGCATTTGTTTTCATTTCAAGTACAGGCTCAGTAGCATTTTGCCATACATGCGCTTGAAGGAAGGCACGAGAGATGTGCAGCCGAGCTGCATCACTAGTAGGGGGTATTTCTTCTGGGCGATTGGTAGTCAATATACTCTTAACTCGCATGGCGTCCAACGATGATGACTGGTTGTCTTTGTACAATCTGCACATGAAGACTTCAACGTGCTTGTAGTCAATTTCAGATGGGCTTTTAAGGTTAGTATTGTCCAGAAGATTGTGGAAATCCTTAAAAGTATTCCATGCAGTTGATTTGCCAATGCCATATATATAACTCGTGGTATCACATCCAGTTAAAGAGTGAAGAAGGGGGATAGATATAGGATCCATGCCTTGGCTTATGATTCCTTCTACCACAAATTTGATGTCTGTGATCTTTTGTTCTTTTCCAATCTGCTGCTGTAAATACACTTTCCTATTTCCAAAATGTTTGTAGTTGGCAAGAAGAATCACAAATACATCAGTATCCTGTGACACTACCACAATATGTTCCGCGGTTGAATTGACTATGCTTAATACCATACGGGTATCTGCTTCCTCATGGTCAGACTCCATGCTATCTAACTGTATGCCCAAAGAGGATGAACGGACATCCATGGGGTCTTCAAATGCCCCAGAGACAACAATAATCTTATCTTGAGGTGCATTTTTGATGAGAGTATCACCAAGGAGCTGCTGCAGAGCAATCTTGTTATCATTTATGCTCAAAAAGCTTTTGAAGTTGTCACCTTGAGGCAGGTTTACTCCTGGGGAAATTACTTTTGGCACCGCTTTGCGTTTTTGTTTTCTTTTTCCTTGTTTGTCTTTGGATTTAGAGGCCCTAGCACTTCGTGTGTCATCTTTGATGGAAGTTCCATCATAGCGGTCCATCACAATGTCTATCCTTGTGCTTGGAAACTTATATACCCCCTTGCAGTACTCTGTAGCAAATTCTCCGAATGTACTAATCGATTTAGTTGAAACCCTGTAGACATACGCCATCCCATCAACAACATGCTGTGAAGAAGTGGGGTCTATTTGGGGAACAATTTGGGAAGGCTGAACTTTTGCAGTTTCACAAATGTTGTTGACTAGATCTGACTTGTTTCCTTTCCTCATGGTCTTATCTGTATAAAACAGTGCAATGGGGACAGACATCATTTCATGCTTTGCGATATGTTGCAGATCTACTGGCCTTCCAGCTTCATATGCTACACAGAGACGCTGTAGCACACCTCTGTTTGCATTTACAACTTTATTTTGCTGAGAGCCTGTTTGGTCCACTTCAAATAAGTTAGAAAAAGTGGGACTTTTCATTTTCTTCATTGCAGCACTGAATAGTACACTTGGTTTAGACTGTCCAATAGCGCGAACAAGCCTTTCCTTCATAAACCTTTTCAGCTCTTCCTGGCCTTTAGATTCACTTTCTAATAATGACTCTTCAATGTGGGGAGGAGCTACATCTTTATTGATGATTGTTGTTAGCTTATCTGGGTTACGTCCTTCAAACAAGTTATACTTAAGCATCTGTTCAACCAGCTTGTCTTCATACCTAGCTTCAAGCTTCAGTTCACTTGGTGTCAAGTCATTTTCATTCTGGCTGACTCCGTAAGTCAAGTCCTGACAAATATCTAAAATCCCTTTTCTTAGCTTGTCAGCATTTTTCTGCTCAACTTCTCGGGTATCATCTCCATCATCTACATCCAGTATTTCTGAGCCACCATACATTATGGCCATGAATACATACAGACCTTCAGGTACTGATGCATATGCATTCTCCTCTGTAAGTTCGGCTTTCTTATTTGGAGTATGCTGTAGTATCAAATTCCTTAAATATAGTGCAACATGAACCATCTGGACCATTTCATTTTCATTATATGCAGGTAGTTTCAAAGCATGTTCATCAATAGAACCAGTGTTCAAAATTTCACAGACATCTACCTGGGATAACCAAGAAGAGATAAGGAGATCATCTTCAAGTTCTGTACCTTGGCGAGGAATAATAGTTATATCAGGCAAGAGTTTTGTAAGTTTGTACTTAAAGAATGCACGTCTTGATTCATAATAATAAGGTACCACCAAAGACTGTTCATTACATAGGTCTTGAAATCGACTCCAGCATTCAGATACTAAAACTGCTTGACCCCGACACGTGCGCCATTGAATTTCCAGTTTCAGTTGATTGAATATAGCGTTATGAGAAGCTTGGCTTATGCTACTTTCCTCACTGCATACTGTTACACGAGCTCGATTACGTAAACATAGTGAGTGATAAAGGACATCACCAGCTATAGCATCCCGAGCAGATTCTAATCTTGCCATAAGTTCAAAATCACCCATAGCAATGTTTTGTAACTTTTCGTGCATACTGAATGTTCTGGCACATGACAGCTCACCACTTTCTACCCCAGAACAATATAACACACAGTGAGTGCCCTTTATGTAAGTTTTGGCCTGACTTCTAAGGAATACTCTTCCAGAATTATCCAAACCACCCATGTCCATATCAGTAGCGTCTGCATTATCAGAAAAACGGTCGAGTTTAAGTTTGCTCATGAAATTAGGCCTACATTCACGGTGCCATACTAGCTTGGGATGATCAGTTTCCTGAAAGATATCATCTAGTATAGCCAACGCCGCTGTTATGCAGGCTGGCCTCTCTACCTTGTTTTTCCAGTGTTCACATTGTGATTTTATGTCTTGAATATTTGTAACATCAGAAACAGGCTTATTTTTCCTAAACTTTGTCTTTGGGTCCTTCTTATCATTTTGACAAACAAAGCACTTCTGCTCATAATCAAACCGTGCTGGGCGCTTGGCCGATGACGCCATATCCCTAGTTATTATACTTCTACGATGCAGTTATTTCACAACCTATTGCTGAAATGAGAACATATTATTACCCCAAACTATCTATACTAATATAATTTATATGAAAACATCATAAACGTTGTCCTGTAAAATGAATAATCAGTTTGATTTTGTGAATATTTAAACAAAAAATGTAGAAATTCAAAAAATAAAGGGCAATGTTAACGTATACATTTTAGTGGCCATCTTGAATTTATGACTACACAAATTCATAAAATCAATAAAATTACTTGAAATAGACTCGTTTAGTCCCAAACAGTAAAAACAGATAATTTTGTTCAATGAAATGGACAAAATATTGTTATCTTCGCAGAAATGGTACGAAATGGCGGCCATCTTTAAATGGACGCCATTTTGAGCCATTTCTGTTAATTTTTCGCTTTGGCACCATGTTGCAATGGATTTGTCATGTCAAAATCTCCCAAGATAGAAAATTTCATAATTTTGGCAGAAAAACTACCACCCCAATGGAATTTTTAGTTTTGGACCCTGACTATAGATTAACGTACATTATTATGTATACCTTATGTAAGTATGCATTTGTATTCCTTGTAAGAATCTACGCATGGTTGATATATTATTGAGCATTTATAGCTTTCCGGCATCATTTAACAATTCTGGGCTTAGTACCGGGTTCCAGGTATTGAAAGGATTACGGAAATGTGACCTAAATAGACACCATGCTTGTCGGATATTAACTTTACCAAGAATCTGAGGCCATTTGTACGGCTTCTTGCATTAGAAAGACTTGAGCATGCACAGGCTAAAGATTTTTGTTAAAGAGGAAGTTGATTATCTTATCTTGAAAAAGAATTTAATTTACAAAGAAGAATAAAGTTGCGCTAAGTAAGAATAAATTTAACAAAAATATTATTCTTTTAATTGTACGTTACAGTTTTAAATACCTTTTTTCCGATAGGAATGTATCCTAAATCCAAATAATCATTGTACTCTTTGAAATAAACACTTAAAACTACAACAATTACTCCTTTTTCACTCGCCATTAAATAGTCGCAATGATAATTGCAGAAGTTTTCGTTTAACTCCATCGAAACTAAATGAGCTTATTTTTTTTATTTTTTTTTTTTTTTATTAATCTCAGCATATCTACTCCGCCCCCAAAATAATTATTCACAAGTAGTTTAAGCAAACCACAAAAGACCATTTTCTCAGTATTCTTATATTCCAAATCTCTTATATTTCGCATGTCCTATGTCATGTCATATACAAGTAGAAAACAATAAGGTAATTTAAATGGGTCTGGATATTAATGATTCCCTAAGAAATTTCCTCAGGTATTATATATATATATATATATATATATATATATATATATATATATATATATATATATATATATATATATATATATATATATATATATATAACTTTAATGAATCATATCTAGTATTTTGGGGTATGACAACGTTAATAATAGGATTCTATTAAGTTAAAAAATGAAAGAAATTTCTTTTTTTATTGATCCTTTATTCCGCCAAATCTCCGAGGATTAACAGCTTAAATATTGATTCAAAATCTACCTTTCTTCAATATATGTATATCATGCAATCTAGGATTGCATAATTTTAAAGACAATTTTTGAAAAATTCAACTGATAAAATTCGGCAAAAAATATTTTTCAAGAAAATTTTATTTAGGCTAGAAATTTTTTACGAATAAAATTAAAGTAAGGTGTAAAAATTGTCGGTAAATTTGAATTATTATCATTATTATTATAAACTACAGCGTCTTACATATACGTAAAGTTAGACTATATAATCTACTTATCATTATATCACAATGATGTTTAACTTGTTGAATTTCCTGATTAAAATTTCATATCTAGTTACGCATAATTCAATTTCCTTATTGAAAAGTATATATGTTTACATAAAATTCCATTTCGTTGTTATAATTTTATACCTGCGTACATAAAATTCAATTACCTTGATGTAAAAAATTAACGTTAAATCTTATTAACAAAGTTCACTTCTAGTTACCGGAAACAATTTTTGTCAAATAAATTATCCGGAAATGTTCGAAATGATTTTATGGAAATATTCTACCTCAGACAAAGGCATAATTAACATATCTAAATATATTCCTTATCTAAAGCATATCTCATTATGTATTCAAATATGGTATTCAATTTATGATTAACAGGATAGATGACTCATTTCAATTGATTTAAGCGATGAAAATCAGAAAGGGCGCATGACAATAAATGATTAGCCGATCCATAGATTTAGGAAGAAATTTTCCAGTGGGAAATCAGTTTGCCGTCAGGTTTCACACTAATATTTCCACTCCTATATAACAAAGAGCAAGTGATATATATATGTATATATATAAATTATATGTATATACAAATTATATGTATATACAAATTATATATATATATATATATATATATATATATATATATATATATATATATATATATATATATATATATATATATATATATATATAAGCATGTGTGTGTGTGTGTATGTTTCTTTTCTGTCACTCCCATAGGGAAATTTAGTAGTCATACCCTGGTAAGAGTGTGTAACCCGAGAGGTACACTCTGAAACCGCTCTACCTCAAATTACCGAAACAACAGCTTTAGTTAGGCAATGGAGTGGGGATGGTAATGGTTGTATCTGTGTGTGTGTGTGTATGTTCATATGTCTAAATATCTAGACGTCAAATTTTGAAAGGATGGTGATACTATTACCTCAAAATTAAAGAAACCTTCATCAGCATAATGCAGGGGAATTATTACTGATTATTTTATATGTATTTATGCATGTATAGGTTTAATTGAATGTGATTGTAGATATAACTATAGATGCCATGGCTACATTTGATACTAGTTTTTTATAATTCATTTGACTTCACACCTGTATCGATGTTTCTCCATTTTGTCGTCCTGCTAAAGATACAAATACTCTCATCACTCAAAAAATAAAGCCCAGTAATTATGAACCAACACTCCTCTCCTGCAGCTTCCCCTCCCACTTCATTTTTTATTAGTTAGATGTCATTTATTGTCGAATATCGAACTCTAGTAGAAGTGAAAACAAAACTGTGCAAGATCAACAAAAGGTTTCATTATTGCTGATAATTATAGAAAAGGAAATAATCTTGAAAATGTATTTATATCTCATTACCAAAAAATTAAATAGAATATGTTCATAATTTGCACTTTTAACGGTAGCCTCACGAGAGAAGAGCACGATATAATAATTGGAAAAGTATACCACACTGGTGAGACGATCATTAGTTTCTTAAGCACGGCTTTGTCTGTAGGCTAACAGTATATGAAAAAGCTTGTAGGTTAGTTGTGTATTATATGTTCTCTGCTTTTCGGTGGTTAAGGTTACTTGAAGTTCACAGTTCCTGTTTAAATTTTAGTTTGATAAACTAAATATTTTGAAACACCATCATATTTTAAGACAAATATCTTCCTCACGATAAGCTGGTAACCTAAAAAAAATAGATATCTTGTTTAAAGAGAATAGTAACTCAGATGTTTCTTACTACAAATGTAGAGCTTTGTATTCTCCATGAGGAATGAAGATCCAAATAGTCTTTTCGATTATCTCGACTTTTTCATGATACCCTGAAATGAAGGTTTATGACGGCCATTCTGCCACGTACGTGCTCCGTCTAAAGCCGATAACATCTTTATAATTGTAAAAATAAAATTCTAGTAGATATGACCTTTTTGTGCCTTTGAAATTCTGCATTCAAAGGAAACTTGGGGTGTTTTTTTTTCTATTCTAATCAGTTGAATATTTTTGGAATTGATAAATTAGAAATGACTTGGATTACATCAATGTTATGGATTACTTAATTGATTCTATAACATTTATCATTCTTCAAATATTTCTAGGTTCAGTGAAAACTGTTTTCTTTATTTTACTTCAAAATATATTGTCACTTGAGAGGTCATCGTCGTGAAAAATAAAAATGGATTTAGTACCTAACAAAATTCTATATCTCTATCCCTCTCAAAACCAATGACATAAAATCCTCGAAATCTCTAGACAACGGCCAAAACAACAACCTCGAAAACCAATGACAAAAAATCTTTCAAATATCTAAAAAACTGCCAAAACAACAGCCTCAAAAACCAATGACATAAAATCCTTCAAATCTCTGAAAAACTGCCAAAACAACAACCTCCAAAACCAATGACATAAAATCCTCCAAATCTCTAAAAAAAAACTGCTAAAACTACAACCTCAAAAACCCATGACATAAAATCCTCCAAATCTCTAGGGAACTGCCAAAACAACAACCTCAAAAACCAATGACATAAAATCCTCCAAATATCTAAACAACTGCCAAAACAAAAACTACCAATGACATAAGATCCTCCAAATCTCTAAAAAACTGCCAAAACACCAACCTCAAAAACCAGCGACATAAAATCCTCCAAATATCTAAACAACTGCCAAAACAACAACCTCAAAAACCGTCGACATAAAATCCTCCAAATCTCTAAACAACTGAAAAAATAACAACCTCAAAAACCATCGACACAAAATCCTCCAAATCTCTAGGCAACTGTCAAAACAACAACCTCAAAAAACAATGACATAAAATCCTCCAAATCTCTAAACAACTTCCAAAACACCAACCTCAAAAACCAGCGACATAAAATCCTCCAAATCTCTAGGCAACTGCCAAAACAACAGCCTCCAAAACCAATGACATAAAATCCTCCTAATATCTAAACAACTGCCAAAACAGCAACCTCCAAAACCAATGACATAAAATCCTCCAAATCTCTAGGCAACTTCCAAAACAACAACCTCCAAAACCAATGACATAAAATCCTACAAATATTTAAACAACTGCCAAAACAACAACCCCAAAAACCAATGACATAAAATCCTCCTAATATCTAAACAACTGCCAAAACAACAACCTCCAAAACCAATGACATATAATCCTCCAAATCTCTAGGCAACTGCCAAAACAACAACCTCCAAAACCAGACATAAAATCCTCCTAATATCTAAACAACTGCCAAAACACCAACTTCAAAAACCAGCGACATAAAATCCTCAAAATCTCTAAACAACTGCCAAAACAACAACCTCAAAAACTGTCGACATAAAATCCTCCAAATCTCTAGGCAACTGCCAAAACAACAACCTCCAAAACCAATGACATAAAATCCTCCAAATATCTAAACAACTGCCAAAACAACAACCTCCAAAACCAATGACATAAAATCCTCCAAATCTCTAAAAAAAAAAAAAACTACCAACACAACAACCTCCAAAACCAATGACATAAAATCCTCCAAATCTATAAACAACTGCCAAAACAACAACCTCCAAAACCAATGACAAAATCCTCCAAATATCTAAACTGCCAAAACAACAACCTCCAAAACCAATGACATAAAATCCTCCAAATCTCTAGGCAACTGCCAAAACAACAACCTGCAAAACCAATGACATAAAATCCTCCAAATCTCTAAACAACTGCCAAAACTCCAACCTCAAAAACCAGCGACATAAAATCTTCCAAATCTCTAATCAACTGCCAAAACAACAACCTCAAAAACCGGCGACATAAAATCCTCCAAATCTCTAAAAAAAAAAAAAAAACTGCCAGCACAACAACTTCCAAAACCAATGACATAAAATCCTCCAAATCTATAAACAACTGCCTAAACAACAACCTCCAAAACCAATGACATAAAATCATCCAAATCTCTAAACAACCGCCAAACCAACGACCTTTTCAACCGAGTGACCAGCACCGCAAATGTGGCAACTTCACAAGAACATACAATAAAAAAAAAAAAAAACACATCTTATAACACAATTATTTTATCAAATGAAAAAATAATCGGAACAGTATAAATTCGCAAGAGGTAAATAAAAACGAAGGGGAGGAGTAAAGATGAGGAGAGGAAGTGAAGTGGCAAGGAAATATCGAAGAGGAGGAGGGGGGGTGGGCGGCCAAGCAGGACGAGGAAAGGAGGGCAGGGGTAAAAAGAAGGGGGAGAAGGGGCCTGGAAAGACGGGGAAGGGGGGAGAGGAGCAAGGAAAGGGTGGCGAAGGGAAAGGGGAAATTGTAGGAGGAGAGAGCATGAAAAGTGCCCCTCTCCTTCTCTTCTTCTTCCCTTGCCCATCTATCTCTTTAAATATGGGGGGGGGGGGAGGTTACCATGTGGTTTTAGAAGCCTCAATTATGAATACTGTGATAGGCTATCACTCACTGACATACTGTGGTGCAATACTTCGTCAGCAAGGGAAGTACTCGGTTTCTATTGTTGGCATACCACATTTTCATGAATAATTAAGAATTTTAAATAAACAAAGACTGAGTGTAACTTATGCAGCTCATATATATATATATATATATATACATATATATATATATATATATATATATATATATATATATATATATATATATATATATATATATATATATATATATAGATATATATATATATATATATATATATATATATATATATATATATATATATATATATATATATATATATATATACGTATATATATAAATTTTTATATATATACATATATAAATATATATATATATATATATATATATATATATATATATATATATATATATATATATATATATATGTATATATATATATATATATATATATATATATATATATATATATATATATATATATATATATATATATATATATATATATATATACTGTATAAATAAAATAATAATAATAATAATAATAATAATAATAATAATAATAATAATAATAATAATAATAATAATAACAATAATAATAATAATAATAGTAATAATTTTATTAATAA
>NC_090733.1:28906316-28921316 GCF_036898095.1 Palaemon carinicauda
CATAAAGATTATTCGGTGTATGTGCAGGGAAAAGGAAAATGAACTGTAACAAGAGAGAAGTATCCGATGTAGTACTGTCTGGCCAGTCGAAAGAAACCATAACTCTCTAGTGGCAGTATCTCAATGGGTGGCTGGTGCCCTGGCCAACCTACTACCTATATATATATATATATATATATATATATATATATATATATATATATATATATATATATATATATATATATATATATATATATATATATATATATATATATATTTATATATATATATATATATATATATATATATATATATATATATATATATATATGTATATATATATATATATATATATATATATATATATATATATATATATATATATATAGAGAGAGAGAGAGAGAGAGAGAGAGAGAGAGAGAGAGAGAGAGAGAGAGAGAGAGATTAGAGTTTCTTGACTTAAAAAAAGAAGAAACAATTCCACGAAATTCACCCTGTACTTTCCCCCCAGCAAAAGCCCATAAAGACCCCTGTAGAGGATTTTTATTCATGTATCTTGAAGAATAAAGGATAAATATATATATATATATATATATATATATATATATATATATATATATATATATATATATATATATATATATATATATAGATATATATATATACATATATATATATATATATATATATATATATATATATATATATATATATATATATATATATATATATATATATATATATATACATATATATATATATATATATATATATATATATATATATATATATATATATATATATATATATATATATCCTTTATTCTTCAAGATACATGAATAAAAATCCTCTACAGGGGTCTTTATGGGCTTTTGCTGGGGGGAAAGTACAGGGTGAATTTCGTGGAATTGTTTCTTCTTCTTTTTTTTTTTAAGTCAAGAAACTATAATCTTTCAACTGCACCGAGTTTCACCCATTTGTCTTTTAACTGCACCGAGTTTCACCCATTTGTCCCCTTTGCAGGTTTAACCATGTGTTTTAGACCCCCTAAAATCCTTCTGTCTGTGGCAACGTACGGGAGAAAACTTCAGGCATGATCGTTTCTGAAGCCTACTATAAGATTCAGGGCCTCTGTAACACGGTTTTTTGGACTTTGCTCCTTATCAAAGCATCGGATGTAGCTGAAAGTTGACATACGTATATTTTACAACCACACACAAATTTTGTCAGCATTATCAATAACCTAAACCCGATAGTTTCAATTTTTATAGAGTTAAAATGATCTAGCCGACGCCATGGCCAGTGATAACGAGCCAAGAGTCGAAAACATTCATTACGTAAGCAATGTAAACACCTTTTGACAAAATTTTGCCCCGCCCATCAACCAGATACCCATTCACCTTCCATCGGCTCTGAAACCCATAACAGCCTAGAATGGCTAGGAGGATATGGAATTGCCCCCGTGGTTGCAAAAGTGCATTTGTCTTACGACTTGCAATTTTATACAGTCAAGAAAAGCCCGTGGCCATATTTATTATAGCCTGAATAAGTAATTATTCAGTTTCTAGTTTAAATCCAATGTTTATGGTCTGCTTTGTATTTAGCGTAACATGATTATAATACTTGTAATGTCATTCAGGCTTTTGAACATTTCCATTAACTATTCACTATGCCACTAAGAGAGAGAGAGAGAGAGAGAGAGAGAGAGAGAGAGAGAGAGAGAGAGAGAGAGAGAGAGAGAGAGAGAGAGATTGTATGTAAACAGTCTTTATATAACTATTTTTGTTAAAATAAGATTTTAGTGCTAAAATCTCCATCACACCAACGGATCATCCGATATATTTTTTTCTTCTTCTTTTTAGGCCATACGACCGTGTTGGCTATGCTTTGGGCAGGACTGCATTTTGTGAATAAATCATGAATAGTTTTAGGAGTTTTATTTGTACATATAAGGGGAATTTATAGAAGTAAAGTGAACATAATTCATTTATCCTTTAAAACAATTACTACATGTAGCTAAACAAATAGTAGTAAAGATTATAATGCAATGAAGGAATGATACCATACTTTATCTTTAGCTTCAGCATCGGCAATAACACACCCAGTTGCCATAATTTGTCAGCTTAATTAAATAACCTACCATCTTAATGTTAAACTTTTTCTGAGGATGCCATGGCTTATTGCACAGTGAAAAAACATGACAAAGACTTTATGAATGGCGGAACAATACATAAATGTGGGTGGGGTATCTGTGCTAGCGTAGTAATACTATTGTAGCAGTGGTGCCGCTACAGTAGTATACATGAATTAAACGTTTAGGCCAACTGCTGGAATCCTTGAGGATCATTTAGCACTTCTTACAACTACTCGAGAATTAAGTTTTTATAGCCAGAATTCAAATTTTATAATCCAACAATGCCCATGATAGCCTTCAGTGTTATCCTGAATTATAACGAGACCACAGTGGGTGGAGCCTCATGAAGTCATTGTGGCGGGATGTTGCAAGGACAACCCCCACACCCTGAATCACACTTACTGACAATGGTCTCCACAAAACAAACTTTCCCCTTACGTAATCTACAACCAGACTCTTAGACAAAAAGGACGAAATTGAAACCAAACATATCCTTAAAACTATATTTCTTGAACTAAAATAAATCATAAACTATCCGCAATCAAAATAAACACTTAAAACTAATCAAAACTTAATACTATATATATAATAACCAAAACACCAATCATATAAACCAAAAAAAACTATCAAAACTTAACATTAACCGCACACCACAACACCAAAAATAGATATGTGTATATATATAATCTTACGAGACCAACACTCGTTCACAGAAAGCCGAACTGTCTTTACGGCACAGTACACACTAACACAGCTCAGATCAACAGTCCGCTGGGTGGCAATTTGACATAACTGCCTCAGTGATTGGGGTGGTCGTTCTAATCATAATCATCATCATCATAAACATCATCATTATCAGCAATCTCAATTCACAGGCCTAGGTCATCAACAGTTCAGCAATCCAATAAAACAGTCCAAAAAAATCGTATACAGGCCAGGTCATCAACAATAATCCACTTTCAAAATTCGAGTCTCTCCAAAGGAGGAATCACGGCTCAGAAAATAAAAAATCACTTCCTCGCTGGTAAAGAAAAATAATAATTCCAGCGTTCACACAACTGACTCAGGATGCAGTCAATCAAAAAAAGCATTCGCTCCGAAACATTCACCACTGTCGTAACCTAACGGAAAAATGTAAACAAACAATCTCATTTAAACCAACAGTCTTTCTCACCACAAACGATCGTTAACCTAACTACTTTCGCTCGCTAACACAATATCTCTCTCTCTCTCTCTCTCTCTCTCTCTCTCTCTCTCTCTCTCTCTCTCTCTCTCACAGGATTTGGCAAAAACTAAAAAATTAAAATAAAGCAAAAATAAATCCTCCACATTCCTCCCCCCTTACTTTGCCAAATCCTTCTCACACAACACTTACATTATTTTTTTCATAACCCAGTCTCAGTCGGGAACGGGACCTCTACTCCGAGTAACTGGGCCTCCATACACTCTCTCATTCATTTCTTCCTTATCACAATCATTCGCTACATTAACACTATTCTTATCTAAATCCCTATCATCTAATATATCATGTACAATCATATCTACCTCGTTCTCATCTGGCCCTATAATTACACTCATTTCTGTAAACAGTTCATCCATTTCATCAAAAACATTCACAACTTTAGTAAAAGATTCATTCATACTACTAATCATTCTCCTATCTCTCACTCTCGCATTCGTCATCCTTTCTTTTACATCACCTAAGGAAAAGCCACACACACTATAGGTATCATTCATACTCAGCCATGATTCATCTGTATTAACACATTTATCTTCCATACACACTTGCACATTTACACCCTTGTCATACTTATTCGTATTCTTACCTATACCTGTAAATTTCCCTTGCACTTTCTCCTCACTTAAAACTTTCAAACGCTTCTTTTTCCTATATTCAACTAACACTAATTGTTTATTTTCCAGCCCTAACTTTTCATGCATACTAGATTCATACTTGCTCATTTCCAAACAATTACTCATCCCATTCTCACAAACATTGATCCTATTCCTTCCACACACACAGGAGGACTCACCCAGCTGAACCCTCTTACACTCTAGTTTCCCGAACATCCTGGCTGACTTACTCCCTTCTTCCTACATACCCTAACTACATGCCCATCTGCACCACATTCAGTACACTTACTCCGCGGCGCCTTGCACATTCTAGCATAATGACCATCCTTACCACAATTACCACAAATAACATTCATACGATTACTACGACATCCACTCGCTACATGCCCAGTCATACCACACTGATAACACTTAATCCCTTTCTCTTTCTTAAAGTCGCTAATACGATGCCCTGTCTCTACACACCCGAAACATGCTCCTAATGCCCATCTACATTCATTCTTCTTATGACCTACTTTCCCACACCTATAACACTTTTCATCACGGACACGGCTATCTGACATACCTCGATGTGCACTCACACTCCTATCCCTATTGCGCCAATTACCCTGCCTAAATCCTTCATTTGTCCTTACAGGTATTCCCACATTACTTGCCCTAACACTCCTATCTACTACATTATCAGCTACCCTCATTGGTCCTCTCAAAATTGCGTCCTTATAACTACCAAATTCTATTACACTTTCTTCCATTCCAGTTCTTACACTCACAGATTTACTTTCTTTCATGCACCTATCTAACTCATAATCCTCAACTATCTCTAGTATATCATCCCATGTCAATCTCTCTTGCGTCCACCTCATTTTCTCCTTGCGTTTCAAATGAATAAACTCAGCAACATTCTCAGGCACAGTAGCCAAAAACTTCCTCATTAACTCCTTATTCTCATTTATACCTTCATCCCCATACTTCTTCCTAGCTAACGTTTCCAACCTACATACGTACATTGATATCGCTTCTCCTGCATTCATCCGTGCTTCATCAAAATCATTCTTACGCTTATACTTAACACTCCCTTTCATACGTTTTACCTGCTCAATTATTCTCTTTTTCACACTTTCATAATCAACGTCCCCTACACTCATTATCACTCCATACATCGTCAACAAATACCCAGTCAAATATTCTCCTAACTCCCTAGCCCAAACTCTTTTACTATCACCATACTTATCCTGACAATACCTCTCATACTCCTTGAAAAAATCATATACATCCCTACTGCTATGCTCATTGAACCTTTCACACCGAGGTACCTCTCTCATAAACACAGTCTTACACACATCACGTTCATTCTCACTGCTATCATCACTGTCTACTCCCTTGTTACCTTTTTCCTCATTTGAATATAATGAATCCACTTCCACACTTAAATTCCTATCCTTAACCATTCCCTTCTTACCCTTTTTCTTACTTAACACTTTCATCCATTCACGATCGTCCTTGCTATCAGCCTGATACTTTTTCTTCTCTTTCTTCACATCACTTTTACCTTTCATTTCATCTTTCCTCTCACCTTTCTGTTCATCCTTACTAAGCCTAATTCCCTTATCTTCAATATCACCATCACTATTACTACTATCACTATCACTTCCTTTCCCATTATCACCTACCTTAACCTTCTCTTCCACTACCAACCCATTACCCGAAGCTGAGGACACTCCTCCGACTGCACCATCACCCATTATAGTTTTCATCACCCCCATGACTTGCCCCATCATATCGTCCATTCGTTTCTCCATTCGTTCTTCATTCTCTCGCATCCTCATCTCAACACCCTCTTCCACTCTCTCTACAGTTCCCTTTAACTCCCTAAGCTCCTTCTGCATCGCCTCATTCTCCCAGTGCAACCTCTCATTCTCTACAAGCAACCTCTCCTCACGCTCCTTACTCAGCCGCAATTCCTCCTTCAAAACCCTTAATTGTTCTTCAATTTTTCATCAACCTGTTCTTCAGCCTTAAATCTAATTCCTAATCCTATCAGGCCTTTGTCAAAGAGTCCAGCTTCAATCCCACCTCGGCAGTCCCTGTTCGGGCGCCAAAATAATGTGGCGGGATGTTGCAAGGACAACCCCCACACCCTGAATCACACTTACTGACAATGGTCTCCACAAAACAAACTTTCCCCTTACGTAATCTACAACCAGACTCTTAGACAAAAAGGACGAAATTGAAACCAAACATATCCTTAAAACTATATTTCTTGAACTAAAATAAATCATAAACTATCCGCAATCAAAATAAACACTTAAAACTAATCAAAACTTAATACTATATATATATATATAATAACCAAAACACCAATCATATAAACCAAAAAAAACTATCAAAACTTAACATTAACCGCACACCACCAACACCAAAAATAGATGTGTATATATATATAATCTTACGAGACCAACACTCGTTCACAGAAAGCCGAACTGTCTTTACGGCACAGTACACACTAACACAGGTCAGATCAACAGTCCGCTGGGTGGCAATTTGCCATAACTGCCTCAGTGATGGGGGTGGTCGTTCTAATCATAATCATCATCATCATAAACATCATCATTATCAGCAATCTCAATTCACAGGCCTAGGTCATCAACAGTTCAGCAATCCAATAAAACAGTCCAAAAAATCGTATACAGGCCAGGTCATCAACAATAATCCACTTTCAAAACTCGAGTCTCTCCAAAGGAGGAATCACGGCTCAGAAAATAAAAAAAAAATCACTTCCTCGCTGGTAAAGAAAAATAATAATTCCAGCGTTCACACAACTGACTCAGGACGCAGTCAATCAAAAAAAGCATTCGCTCCGAAACATTCACCACTGTCGTAACCTAACGGAAAAATGTAAACAAACAATCTCATTTAAACCAACAGTCTTTCTCACCACAAACGATCGTTAACCTAACTACTTTCGCTCGCTAACACAATATCTCTCTCTCTCTCTCTCTCTCTCTCTCTCTCTCTCTCTCTCTCTCTCTCTCTCTCTCTCTCAGGATTTGGCAAAAACAAAAAAATTAAAATAAAGCAAAAATAAATCCTCCACATCATAATTCTGACGATAATTATTGGTGAAGGTTTAAAGCCAAAATACGGTACCGTTTTTTTTTTTTTTTTTTTTTTTTTTTTTTTTTTTTTTTTTTTTTTTTTTTTTTCAGTAAATAGGTAGGCAGATAGACAATAAATAAAAATTGCCTGACATTGGATATAGCAGTTATCAAATCAAGCTTGTCTACTACGTTTTTGAAAATTACCAACTATTCCCTACACCTTGTCAATCTGATTGTGACCTATAAAAGTAGACTGTAATTTCTTATGAAACCTATTTTGGGAGTTAGACTAATAATCGAAGTGTTTTTGTATTTACTAATATATTTTGTTGGTTTGATCATTATGACAATTATCAGTGGAGAGGTTTCAGAGTTCATAAAGGTGTACTGCTTTGCTTTTATTTAAACTTTTGTGTCATTGTTGGCAGAGGTATAGCCTTCGTCACGTATAGCCAATCATCGATCGAGAAAGAGGGAAGAAATGCCGTCATAGGTTACGTAACGAGTGCGTTCGAAACCTTTTCTCTGAGTAAGTTGGCCCGTCTTCAAAAAACGTCACTTTCACATTATAAGTACCAAATTTATTCAACCTACGTAAAGCAGAATATAGTCAAAATTTATGTGTAGATATAATGTGCATTCTGAATAAGCGTTATATTTATGAAATTCATAGATAAAAAATTATTGCGAAAAAACCGTGTTACAGAGGCCCTGAATCTCATAGTAGTCTAAACCACTGACCTGGTTTCATCCATTTCTTACAATACATCAATAATATGAATTTTTAGAGGGTCTTAATACACGTTGTCGTGGATTTAAATTGTGACTCAATCAGCATGACGGGAAAATCTCTCTAGTCCCCGAGGTATAAAGCTAATATTTACTCTCTCTCCTCTCTCTCTCTCTCTCTCTCTCTCTCTCTCTCTCTCTCTCTCTCTCTCTCTCTCTCTCTCTCTCTCTCTCTCTTTATATTGATAAATAGCATTCATGAAAGATTTCCGATCAATTTCCTGAGGCCTAAAGTAATTGTTGCATTAAAAAAAAAAAAAAAAAAAAAAAAAAAAAACGATTACACGTTGTCATCGATTTCCGAGGGGGCTCAATCAACATGACGTGAAATTTTTTCTTCAGCAAGTGATAAAATAAAGATAATTTCACCCCCCCTCTCTCTCTCTCTCTCTCTCTCTCTCTCTCTCTCCTCTCTCTCTCTCTCTCTCTCTCTCTCTCTCTCTCTCTCTCTCTCTCTACCCTGTCGTATAAAGCAATAGTGTTCATGAATGATTTATAAATTGCCTGAGGCCTAGAGTAATTGTTGCAGTGAAAGATGGAAACCCGATTATACCTTATCACCGATTTCTGCTGGGACTCAATCAACATGAGGGGCAAATTACTCTATTCTCCGATTTCTATAAATTAGTTGCAGAGGTCAAAAGAAGAAATGAGTGGAATTATTCATATTGTATTGTGTACATTTTTACTTTCAATATATATTTTTTTTAAGATGTGATTTCTTTGGGTGATTCCTATATATATATATATATATATATATATATATATATATATATATATATATATATATATATATATATATATATATATTATATAGATATACAGTATATATATATATATATATATATTATATATATATACATATATATATATATATATATATATATATATATATATATATATATATTATATATATATATATATATATATATATATATATATACATATATACATATTTTTATGTTGCATTTCTGTTTAATACATGCCATGCTTATTCCGGGTCGGAGTGTTCTCCATATTTCATAGTTTAGGGAGGGCGAGTGCGCACCTGTGCGCACCTCGTCCAGGAGTAAGGAGCTTGGGGTGGGGGGAAGTAATGTCCTAATTCTTGTATGAAGATATGTGCTGTACGTAAAGATAAATGAACTCTATACTCATGAGAATTCCACAAAACCTAACTATTCAGCATGTTGCAACAAGATTGCATTTTGATAGCTAGGGGTAGCCAGTCGCCTTTGTGCGCTCAAGTAGACAAGGCGCTCACCTGAGAGTGTCAATTGTACTGTGTATTTACGAACCTTTTGAAATAAAGTGAAAATACCTATGTTCAGATGTCTCATTATCCGTAGACATGGGACATATATATCGTTGGGAGATGTAGCAATTTATTTCCTTATCCTCTTGTTATCAAAGATATTTGATTTGACGGCCCCAGGGAAGCCAAGGATCTCTGAAGATAGATCTCGATTCTCGAGTGGCCTTTTTTATAGGCTGGGAAAATTTAACGTGAATGCAGTTTTCACTAGTAAGACCTTTTAACTAGATTTACCTAGCCAATATAATACGAGGTAAGAATATTGCTGTTCATGGTAGTGATTATCTCGATAAGATTGACGATATATATATATATATATATATATATATATATATATATATATTATATATATATATATATATATATATATATGCAAACGTTGTTACTCATACGTAAAAGTTCCTCCATTTTTTTGAGATACGTGTGAATGGAAACTGGCTATTCTTAAAAAATCCTGTTTCTAATGTTTTAAATTCCATGTTTAAATGGGGATAATTAAATAAAACTTATTTCCTAAATATATGGTCAATTAGCTTACTGTAGGTAACTTACATAAATCAGTTTTCTTACTTGGTCTACAGTGCTTTAAGGTCTGCTTTTCTGTTGTTATTCCGCAGGGTAACCCAATTCTTTACAGGATCTTCTCAATTGTTCATATATATTCAAAGGAATTCAGCATTTCATAGCATATTGGTCGTTTATTGTTGAATTCACATTACCAAAGCACTTGAAAAATAAGCTTTCAGATTTCTCTTTAAACCCTTAGGCTCCAGTCTTTCGGGTATCTAGTGTGAGCTAATTGTATAGTCTTGGGGCTATATATTTGAAAACTCCAGATTCTTGTCTTCGTTCCAATAATTGAAAGCAATTTCAACCATTCTCGTGTCAACCACATTTGTTGGCTACACAATATGTAACAATTTTATTTGGTATTTTGGACATCATGTTCCAGTAATTTGATGGGATATTTTGATACAGATTCTTGCTTCAATAGACAGACCCAGGAGTGATCATTTTTATCAGTCTTGCACCTCTTTTTCTAATTTGGTGGGACACGTTTCTTCAGTCTTGCTCCTCTGTTTATTGTTTTCTAATTTCATAATATGCACTTTTGGTAGATTAGGGTAGATGGTGTTACAGTAAATTAAAATGGTTTCATTTATATCTTCTGTTTGGGAAGATGATGGAAATTTATTGCTGTGAGTATCATTATATTGCTCCACGGGCGTAGTCGAGGAGCTGCCCCATACTCAGTCTATCTATACATTTCAATTAAAGAAAAATCCATCTCAGTCAAGTTAATAAGTAATGGAAGAAAAGTAATGTATTGAAATAAGTGTGGTTATTATAATATCAAGATTAATTTAAGTTTTGAATCGAAGACGTTTTAAGAATGTTTTTCTACGTATATATACTTTCATTAGGTTTTAACATTAATTTTGATTCGTCCATATCTAATTAGAATGCGAAGAAAACTTTTTAGTGTTCGGCTACCATCAGAAGAACGCAGTTTTACGTATAAGTAAAACAACGGAACTTTCTTTGGATAAATTTATTTGTACTTTTAGTCACCTCCCAGTTGTTTAGATCTCATTCAGAGGTTATTAGCCAACCAAAAGGTCAGTTCATTTACGAATATCTTTTGCTCTCTACCTCCCTCATTAATCTTAAATCTCTTATTAAACCCCACTTTACTGCTCTCTCCTCTCTAGGTTTTATGCCTTTCGTTCATTGATTCGCAATTACACCTGAGAATATCGCTCCATATACACAAAATTTGAATGTTTAACCCCTGATAATATCGTTCCTAAATCATTTTAGACCACACCGGGTTATTATATGATACTTTAATTATTAGTAAAACTGAAATTCGCTATAAGAAATGGAAGAGTGCTGGCTAGTTTGGTATTTTTCTCTGTGTAATGGGGGCTGGGGCTTAATAACTTACGTATCAGACGATTCAAATGAGGAGTCTATCTCTCACTCTAAGTCCATTGTAAACATCGGAGACTGATATCGAGTTACTGCGGTAACTGAGCATGCTTCCTTGCATTCGCTTTGGCCAGATTTTTTTTTCTTTTTTTTTTATTGGCACAAGTTCTAGGAGATTGTTCTACAACAGCCATTTTTTATCCACCCTTACCTTCAGTTTGAGATAACCACCATCACATAAAGAAGTCCTAAAGAGAAAACTCAAGCAAAGTACTATCTATCTCGAAACTTAGTTTAATTTCATGTATCTTGGCAATTAATTAGGATGGAAATGTTCTCCGTTGAATGTAAAGAATAACCCGGAAATAATGAGCCAAGGCGATTGTGAACGCAGCTCCATATTACCACTTGCTAGTACACAAGGAGCTTGCTGTTTTTCTTTTTCGGCGAAGCAGAGACCATTAGATGGATCATAGATAATTATAATACTTTAATTTTCAGTAATTTACGTGAATCATATATTTTTCCAATTGGTTATCTTGTGTTTATTTTTCCTTTCTGGCTGGTATTATTGCTGCAAATCACTACCCCCTAAAAAACTCAGGTTTCCCTCTTGGGTCCCCCATAATTGTCTTCATATTAGTGGGTGCAAAAACTCATGAACGAGTGGTTTGCCCCAAAAATCATAGTTAGAAATGAATAAAACACAAGATAGCGAGTAAGAAAAATATATGGTTCATGTATTTAGCTACAAATTAAAGTATCATATTTAACTTGGCAAGCCGAGGTTTTGTCTTCCTCATTGAAGTAGTATTACCAAGACAAGATTTGAACACCCAAAAGATTTTAAAGAAATCCTGGAAAATGCTACGATCACTCGAAGCGATAAATCCTTCACAAAGAGGGATTGAGCAAAACAGCAAGCTGGAAAGATTTATAATTGTCCATAAACAAAGTGAAACGAATGAACAGTAGTCGATGATTAAATGGGTCTTTATTCTGAAGAACATAATAAAATATATACTGTCCATAACTGTATACCACCTTTATGATGAACAGGAATTCTCATCAATATGAGCATGATAAAATATATTATTACCTGCCAGTTCATCAAAATACTTTAATTGGTGTTTCATAATGTTTATCCGCTCAATTTTATTTGAGAGTTAATGGGAGCGTGAGATCATGACAATTATGCAGAGAGTAACGTTATAACTGAACTAATTTATTTACCCACATGACATCAGAGGCCATGCCCACAATTTAATAATGGGCCGTCTTGCCAACACTGGGGATCTCTATTCTGTTGACAACAAAGTGAAATTACCGTTATGTAAAGAGTATCTAGTAATTTTCATACCTTTTTGTGTGTTCATGTTTTGGAATATCTCTCTCTCTCTCTCTCTCTCTCTCTCTCTCTCTCTCTCCTCTCTCTCTCTCTCTCTCTCTCTGAGTGTTTCTGTATGCCGGTGAGTGAGTACACTTGTGTGACCCGATAAATAACCTGAATTAACATAGATAACAAAAGGCTATCGAGTGCAATATAGCTACAAGTTTTCGTGAATAGTCGGTGATTAGTTTGAGGTCAGAAAAGTTGGATAAAACGTCGGCATAGGATAGTTATCTTGTGAATTACTATAAATCTGATCAAGATGGCGCTCTATAATACAAGCAAAGCTTGGAGGGACATTGCTGCAATCAGCAAAAGTAAATTCCATGAGTTGGCGAAACAAGAACTCGACCATCAGATAACAGAAGTAGCTCGTAACTCCATCCAGTGTGACGGAAAAATATTCGCAGACATATTGAAACAATATGATCCAACAAACTGGAGCAAATCTGAAGAAAACATCAGCAAAATAATAGAAGAAATTCCAAAGAAGATCTAGGCAATAAAGAGACTTATAAAGTTTACATCAATCAACACATTCCATCAGAGAACAATAAGAAGTCCAATATGATGTATATCCTGATTGATGCATCGGGAAAAAGAATGCCAAAATGGTGCAATACATGTAAGATGTGGTATTCCATTGTTAATCCACAACAGCTTATCAGGAAATGCGATGCTTGGCATGTACTAACACATCCTACCTGCGCCGAAGTGCAACAAAAAATAAAAAATAAAGACTCAAAGGTATTCTGCTCAACATGCTTAGTCTGGATAGAAAATATAATTAAGTTGAGACTGAATCTACAAATAGTTGAAGAAGAAGAAGAAGAAGAAGAAGAAGAAGAAGAAGAAGAAGAAGAAGAAGAAGAAGAAGAAGAAGAAGAAGAAGAAGAAGAGAAAAGTGAACAGGATATATGTAAGGATGCAGAGGAAATCATTGATACAACATATGATGCCATCCAACAACATACTTACGAAGAAATAAATTATCAGATGGAAACAAATAGTAGACCCAAGAGACTCTACTTAGACCTACATACTTTTAGGGAAGAGCAAGAACAAGAAAAAAAAAGAAAGATAAAGTGTGCAATTCACTGAAAAGAAGGAATTGCAGATTTGGCGAAAGATGCTACTACAAGCATCCAAAGATATGCCATAATTATGAAATATATGGTAAATGTGCGCATTTAGAAGGATATGGAGACGAATGCAGAGATATCCATCCAAAAATATTAAAAAAACTGAAAGAAGAAAAAGGATGCAAACTCAACAAAAATTGTCGATATATGCATCCTGCAACCATGAATGAAAGCCAGAAAACTCAGCAAACAGAAAAGAAAAATTAAACCAAAAAATAAACAAAAAAACAAGCCGAGTATATACCGGGCTATGCACAAAAGGCCCCAAGATTTGATGCTTTTCAACCCAAATATGCACAATTAGAGCCCAACTACAAAAAATGCTTCCATAACGTCAGGGGTTGGTGCAAATATGGGGATAATTGCAGGTATACACACAAAAATAAATGTGAAGACAAAAGAGCAGAAATAATAGAAAAGTTGGATTTTTTAATGGCAGAATTCCTGGAAATGAAGAAAAGAACATCATATCAGAACAGGAAGGAAGCATGAGAGAATCCATATTATTAGCAATATTAAATAATGGGGATGAAACAAAAACCATAATAGTGATGAATGCACAAGGTTTAGTCACGAGTAACTCTAAAAGGAAAATAGAGTTCTTAGAAGAACTAACTCAAATGGAAAAAAATAGATATATTAAATATAAGTGAAACATAGTATTCCCAAGAGACTGGCACTGATGACCAGATAAAGGGTTTCCAAACATATAGATCAGAAGGAAAAAAAAGGAATCAAGGGGGAACCGCAATATATGGAAGAGACATAAATCAAGGAAAAGTCTGTGAAAAATACAGCAACACAGAATGTGAATTGATTGCGGTATAATTTGAATAAATAAAACTCGTGAATATTGTAGTTTACAGACCGACAAATACCAAGGAGTTTGACATAATAGTAGAAAGAATAGATGATATATGTAGAAACCATAAAGACTGGAATATACTCCTAACCGGAGATTTTAACTTTCCTTTTGTGGATTGGAAAAAACGGATAGAAGAAAGTGGTTGTATATGTACATATTAAAAAGAGAGTAATAGTAGTGTAGAAGATAAGAGGCAATTTGAAAAGCTTCAAGAACATAATATGCAACAAATAAACCACATTCCAACAAGAAAGGAAAATGTCCTAGATTTAGTATTTGTGAATGGGGTGAAATATGTTAAAGAAATAATAGTGTATAACACGGGAATTTCAGACCACAATGTCATAGAATTAATAGTCCATTCCAAAGCAAGTGATCGCAGAGATAATCAAAGCACAAAACGATGGGAAGGATATGGAAAATATAATTTTTATAGTAAGAATATAAAATGGTCAGAAATAAATGAAGAATTGAACAAACAATGCAAAAATTTATTCGT
>NC_090733.1:28923034-28925534 GCF_036898095.1 Palaemon carinicauda
GAACAATTATAAAATCTTTCCTGCTTGCTGTTTTTGCTCAATTTCTTCCCCTCTTTTATCGCTTCAAATGATTGTAACATTTTCCAGGATTTCTTTAGAATCTTTTGCGTGTTCAGATCTTGTCTTGTTAATGCAAGTTCAATACAGGAAGACAAAACCTCGGCTTTACCAAGTCTATAACCATGGAGGTTAAATATATGATACTTTAATTTGTAGCTAAATACATGAACCATATATTTTTCTTACTCGATATCTTTTGTTTGATTCATTTCTGAGTATGATTATTGGGGCAAACCACTCGTTCATGAGTTTTTACACTCACTAATATGATGACAACTATGGGGGACCTAAGACGGAAACCTGAGTTTTTTGGTGGGGAGTGATTTGCAGTAATAATAACAGTAAGAAATGCAAAATAAACACAAGATAAACCAATTGAAAAAATATATGGCTCACGTAAGTTACTGAAAATTAAAGTATCATAATTATCTATGATCCATCTAATGGTCTCTGCTTCGCCGAAAAAAAAAAGAAAAAAAAAAAAAACAGCAAGCTCCTTGTGTACTGGCAAGTGGTAAAATAGAGCTGCGTCACAATCGCCCTGGCTCATTATTTCTGGGTTATTCTTTGCTTTCACACGAGTACCAATACCTATACACTGGACGGAGAAAGTTTCCATCCTAATTAATTGCCAACATATAAGAATTAACTAAATTTCGAGATAGATAGTACTTTTCCTTGAGTTTCCTCTTTAGGACTTATTTATGTGATGGTGGTTATCTCAAACTGAAGGGAAGGATGGAAAAAAAATGGGCTGTGTAGGACAACTTCCTTGAACTTGTGCCTATTTGAAAGCTCCTAATTGTTAAAAAATGCCAGTTAGTTATTACGTCATACAAAAAAAAAAAGAAAAAAAAAAATAGGTGGCCAAAGCAAATGCAAGGATGCATGCTCAGTTACCGCAGTAAGTCGATATCAGTCCTCGATGTAAACAATGAACTTGAAGTAAGAGATAGACCTCCTCATTTTAATCGTCTGATACCTAAGTTATTAAGCCCCACCACCCATTAAACAGAGAAAAATACCAAACTAGCCAGCACTCTTCCATTTTTTATAGCAAATTTCAGTTTTTGCTAATAATTAAAGTATCTTATAATAACCCAGTGTGGTCTAAAATTATATAGGAATGATATTATCAAGGGTTAAAACATTCAAATTTTTGTGAATATGAGAGCAGTTTAAATGAGAGAGATGAAAAGGAAATTAATTGCAGACGATATTCTCAGGTGTAATTGCTAATCAAAGACGAAAGGCAGAAAACCTAGAGACGGAGAGAGCAAGAAAACTGGGGTTTAATAAGAGAGATTAGATTAATGAGAGAGATAGAGAGCAAAAGATATTCGTAAATTAATCTGATCTGTTGGTTGGCTTATTACCTCTGAATGAGATCTAAACAACTGGGAGGTGAATCTAAAAGTACAAATAGATTTTATCTAAAGAAAGTTCCGTTGTTTTATTTATGCGTAAACTGCGTTCTTCTGATGTTAGACGAACTTTACAAAATTTTCTTCGCATTTCTAACTAGATATGGACGAAATCAAAATTAATGGTTAAAGACTTAATGTAAGTATATATCCGTAGAAGAACATTCTTTTAACGTCTTCGATTCAAAACTTAAATTAATCTTGATATTATAATAACCACACTCATTTCAATACATTACTTTTCGTCCATTACTTATTAACTTGACTGAGATGGATTTTTTCTTTAATTGAAATTTATAGATAGACGGAGTATGGAGAGCAGCTCCTCGGCTACGCCCGTGGAGCAATATAATGATATTCACATCAATAAAATTTCAACCATCTTCCCAAACAGAAGATATAAATGAAATCATTTTAATTTACTGTAACACCTACCAGCCTAATCTACAAAAGTGCATATTATGAAAATAGAAAACAATAAACAGAGGAGCAAGACATGAAACGTGACCCACCAAATTAGAAAAAGAGGGGCAAGAATGATAAAAAGTGGCTCTACCCGAGAAATGATCACTTCTATGTCTGTCTATTGAAGCAAGAATCTGTATCAAAATATCCCATGAAATTACTGGAACATGATGTCCAAAAATACCAAATAAAAATTGCTACATATTGCGTAGCCAACAAATGGGGTTTGACACGAGAATGGTTGGAAATTGCTTTTCAATTATTGGAACCAAGACAAGAATCTGGAATTTTCAAATATACAGCCCCAAGACTATACAATTAGCTCCCACTAGATACCCGAAAGACTGGAGCCTAAGGGTTTAAAAAGAAATCTGAAAGCTTATTTTTTCAAGTTCTTTGGTAATTGTGAATCTTAACAATAACGAGCAATATGCTATGAAATGCTGAATTCCCTTGGATATATATGAACAATTGAGAAGATCCTGTAAAGAATCGGGTTGGCCTGGAATAGCAACAGAAAAGCAGTCCTTAAAGCACTGTAGTCTAACTAC
>NC_090733.1:28928034-28930534 GCF_036898095.1 Palaemon carinicauda
TAAAAAACTACATAGCCCCACAGGACGTAATTCTACTAGATCATGCATGAGCTGTTATGAAAATGAACATCCTAATGGTTAACACTTTCTTTTATATTCGTTTTAAACCTTTGCCTTAGCACGGATAGTCCAGAAGTTACGAGCGCTTTTAATCATGCGAAGACAGGAAAAAGGATTGCTTATCTAAACTGATAGGACTTAATGTATGTTTTAGTGAAATGAACTTCAGGCTGATTGTATCCTTAACGTTTATGTCCGGAGGTTGCATTAAGACCCCCCCAAAATTCATATTATTGATGTATTGTAAGAAATGGATGAAACCAGGTCAGTGGTATGGACTAGGCTTCAGAAACGATCATGCCAGAAGTTTTCTCCTGTACGTTGCCACAGACAGAAGGATTTTAGGGGGGTTCAAAAACACATGGTTAAACCTGCAAAGGGGACAAAATGGGTGAAACTCGGTGCAGTTAAGAGATTATAGTTTCTTGACTTAGGGAAAAAAAAGCAGAAGCCTATAAAGACCCCTGTAGAGGATTTTTATTCATGTATCTTGAAGAATAAAGGATAAATATATATAATATATATATATATATATATATATATATATATATATATATATATATATATATATATGTATATATATATATATATATATATATATATATATATATATATATATATATATATATGTAAACATATATATATATATATATATAATATATATATATATATATATATATATATATATATATAATAATATATATATATATATATATATATGCATATATATATATATATATATATATATATATATATATATATATATATATATATATATATATATATATATATATATATATATTATATATATATATATATATATATATATATATAGTTAGTTAGTTAGTAAGTTGGCCAGGGCACCAGCCACCCATTGAGATACTACCACTAGAGAGTTATGGCTTCTTTCGACTGGCCAGGTAGTACTACATTGGATACTTCTCTCTGGTTACAGTTCATTTTCCCTTTGCCTGCACATACACCGAATAATCTGGCCTATTCCTAACATATTCTGTTCTGTCCTGGTTATGTTTGCAACCCTATTGTATTAATGTAAAGTCTATATCAGGTAAACATAACGTAATTGCAGATTATCTATCTCGGGCTGAATCGTGGATTCAGGTCTGAAATAAATAATAATTTTGGGGAAAGCTATTACGTAACTGGTAGATTATTTAATTCATGTACTTTATTTGCATAAGTATAGGCAGCTCATAAGGGGAGTTCCACTCACGTAGGATTAAGTAAAGTATGTAAATTATATAAGACTTTCGTCATTAATTTAATGATATTTTCATTCAGTTCTGTATATGTAAATTTATGTTATTTTAAAGAATTAAATTTTCCTTTAACGTAGTTTTGTTACGAATTCTTATGTAAACTCCTTAAGAAGGTATGCCTTATGATACACACGCAAGCGATTTGCATCATGATTCACGTGGTTGGAAGTTGCAGTAAGGTTCTCGACTAGAATTTTTTTTTTTTTTTTTTTTTTTTTTTTTTTTTTTTTTTTTTTTTTTTTTTTTTTTTTTTTTTTTTGATGTTCCAAGAAGAGGTAGGCAGAATTACCTGAGAGAATTGCCGTGTAAGCGACGAAAGAACACTACCTTCATAATGGCAAGTAGGCAACTTTGACACCGCTCGACCATGCTTCATCTCTTCCATACGGTCGAACTGGAAGATTCTGGAATGAAGTAAGTTGATATATAAGGGCCTAACGATGCATAGGAGACGAAGAGATCCCGCCTAACCTTCAGAAGAGCCCTCGTCCGACAATCGTCTCCAGCATCTATTCCTCCACTACGTGTCTCCTCTCCCACGTACATAGTGTCTTCTCTCAAATGTGATTTGTGTTTGTTCATGGACTGGAATTGCTGCGGTTTAAGATATAAGAAGTGATATGTATATGTGAGTACTGGTATATTATAAAATCTAATTGGGTTTTGTGACTGGCCCTGTGATATTAGGTTAAACAGTCAAGTGTATTTACTTTTGCTTAACTGTTTGGTAACCTTGTGTGAGGCTAAGTACATAGGAGTTACAGTTACGTATATGTATGTGCAAATCTGATTCATTTTCTGTAGTGTTAAAGTGTCAACTCTTTTCATTAATGGTGAAAATTAAATATTTTTATAAATTAATTTCTTAAGAAACAAGTGAATATATGGTTTTAATGTCATTTTTTTTTCCATAGTTTAAGGTTTAGTTCAAATTTATTATTTCGATTGATCTTATTCAGGGGCTATTTTTTGTTCTTTATTTTTTTATAGAATATATTTATTTTTTGTGAAGTGAGTATTATTTCGATCATCAATAATTATTTCAGAACTTTTCTCACGTAACCTGACTAAGAACCAAAGTAAGACGCGGATTTGAGAATAATTCCCTTTAAAAGGAAAGTAATCACTCAGTTTTGTTTTGAGAGTAAAGTAAACATACC
>NC_090733.1:28935534-28940534 GCF_036898095.1 Palaemon carinicauda
CCTTTCTCTATTTATCTTCAGCCGCACCTCACGTGATATTTCATGCATTCTGGTAAGCAAACATTGCAAATCATGCAGCGTTCCCCTAAGAAGGACAGCATCATCAGCACACTCTAGGTCTGCTAAATTCCTATCACTAATCAAGTTCAATCCTTCTCTACCATCTGTGATTGTTCCGCATATTACGAAGACCATGATAACACATTCCCTTGGAGTACTCCGCTGTTGACTTGAAACTCACTTGATAAGACTCCATTAACATTAAATTTGCACTTGCTATGCTCATGACCAGACATAATCAAATTTATATATTTAAAAGGAATTCCATAATAACGCAGGATTCTTCTAAAAATTTGCCCGTTCCACACTGTCAAAGAATTTTTCATAGTCCACAAATACCATCAAAAGGGGATTTCTATATTTTACGTATTGCTGTACAACATGTCTCAAGATGAAAATTGGATCAGTGCAACTTCTACCTTTTCTAAATCCTGCTTGTTCATATCTCAGTTTTTCATCAATCATTCTCTCCAGTCTTTTAAGAATAAGCATACTATATGTTTACGTAACAACTGAAATAAGTGTTATGCCTCTGTAATTATTGCAATCAGCCAGGTCTCCCTTTTTAGTTATTTTCAGCAACACTCCTAACTCCCATTCATCAGGTTTTGCTTCTACATGCCACATTCTACAAAATAATCTTTTAAGTAGTCTTGGAGTCACTTTTCGGCCAGTATTATCTCGACAGTTAATCCATCGTACCCGGGGGCCTTCCATCTCTTTATTTATTTTATTTTTTTTTTTTTTTTGAGGATAGCTTCGACTTCAAACACAGTTAGGCACATCAAGGTCTTTATCGGCTTTTGGTATATCAATCAAATTATTCCCTTCAAATAACACGAATGTGTTCCATCCAACTTTGTCTTTCTTCATTTTCTGTTGCTATAACAGAGCCATCTCTCTTTTTGATGGGTATATGCTTCTTCTTCTTTGACCCAGTCGAGGTTTCATTAATAATTCTATAAGCAATTCTCACACCATAGCCATTTCCGAATTCATAGCCTTATCGGCCTCATCTGCTTTACTGTCTAAATACTCTCTCTAGTCATTCCTGGCTTTTTTTTTACCTACCTGTCAATACTGGAATACTTAGCATGCTCTACCTTCTAATTTTCATTACTTCCTCGAAAACTTACAGCAATCAATTTCTGTCTTTGTCTCCTTTTTATAGTATCCCAAGTAACATTCGATATTTATGGCTTTCTCCTTGTAACATTGTTTGTTCCTTGATTTCACTACCAACTGACTGTTTTATGTTCTTAATATCACACCATTCATCATTAATTGTCTGTTATTCGTCTCTTAAAGTCTCTAAGACTGCAAATCGATTCCTACATTCAATTGGAGATGTTTCTCTGTGCTCTTCCTCTAGAAGCTTAGTTGTATCAAACCTAGGTGTTCTATCTATCTTTCTGTTGGGTGCTTTCAGTTTTAATATCAGTGTGGCAATGAGGAGGTGGTGGTCACTACCAATATCTGCACCTCTTTAGCTTATTGCATTTCTCAGAGTCCTCCTTCTCTGACATGAATGTTTGCTGATCAGAAACTTATGAAATGTGTTCATTTTCATTTGCAACTTCACCTAGACCCTCGACACCCCTCATATTTTATATCCTTTGATTATTTCTTGCAACTTTAGCATTGGAGTCTCAATTTTCATATTTCTCTTAGGGATCTCTTATCCTCTGCAGTTCTCAATAGTATTTTTCTTTCCTTTCTTCAGGGGAATCATTTGATGGGGCATAGAAAACTATAATACTCATATTGTACCGATGTGATTTGAACTGTGCTAGTAACAATTTACTATTTACAGCTCTCCACTCGGTTGATGCCTTTTCGGCTCTTGGTGTCATCATCATTCCTACCCCTTCTCTTCCAGCTTCATCTGATTTTCCTGAGTAAATATACTGTATATATTCCCTTTGTCTACAGTTTTCTTACCAATCCCCTTACAACTTCTTTCACTTAGGGCAAAGATATCCAAACAATATTTCATAAATTCACTCTCCAATTGCTGTAGCTTCCCAATCTGATTCATGGTTCCAACATTCCAATTACCTTTTTTCAATTTCTCTTTAGTATCTATAAACCGGGAGATTCTTAGCACCCCGCTAAGCCCGGGACTGGGCTTCATTCTTTCATCTTCTCTATCCATGACTGACTAAATCCATAGAGGATTCATTAGCTATATACATCAAAGGATAGCCAGTCCTTTATGATGCCCAGTGCCTATCTAACCAAGGCAAGTGACCCCTGCCAGTCCATACTAATTCTAGTAACATCAATCGCCAGGCATCAGGAGTAGAAGTCGAAGAAACCGTTTGTCCATCGCCGTCACCCTGCTGCCAGTGACATCGAGATTTAGGGGGGGCATTTCCTCCACTCCCAAAGCTTTCATTACTCCACCAAGTTGCTCATCCGCTTATACGAGTATAACCGTTGTCAAACATGGATTGCTAAAGTAAATATGCACCATCCTTCAAAGGACTGGGTATGAAGATGCATAGACAAACAGACAGGCTATCAAATGAGCAAACAGGTAATCAAGAATTGTTCAAGATAGGATTAAATTTTTAGAGTTAAATAAATGACGCAATAATTCTTGAGATATTCGATGTAATTATTTAGGAAGTTTTCGTATTTTCGGAAGAAAATCAAAATCTGATGTTTAGCATTATTAAAAATGTTACATTGATAATGTTTGACAATCCCTCATAAAAAGACTGATAAGTCTATTCCATCCTTTTGCTTATCCGAAAAGCGGATTATTATTATTATTATTATTATTATTATTATTATTATTATTATTATTATTATTATTATTATTGTTGTTGTTGTAACAGACCCGTCAAAAAGGACATGTGAATAATTAAGAAATATCTGCACTCACACGCACACGAACAAACTCACAAAGTGAACCCTTCCACCTTATCCTGCTTTCCTAGCTACAACCGCGTGTTCATCAATTTGTGTGAGAGTGTTGTTTCAGGGTGTACCTCTCTGGGTACCCCCGTTTAATGTCTTATAACTATTTCCTCTTTCTCCTGGGTCTGACACGGAAGAAAAAAAAAATATATATACAGTATATATATATATATATATATATATATATATATATATATATATATATATATATATATATACACACATATATATATATATATATATATATATATATATATATATATATATATATATATACTGTATATATATATATACATAATATATATATATATATATATATATATATATATATATATATATATATATATATATATATATATATATATATATATATATATATATATATATATATATATCAAGAAGTGAGAGTGCCTGCACTATTTTCCGAAATAGTCACTTGAATAAGAATGTTGAAAGTCTCAAATCTTAACCAGGTAAACATACTTCTAATTTATTCAAGATTGAAAAAGTTCCTTGAATTCAGTGTAAAAGGGTGAAAAGATTTTTGGAACATAAGCTCTCTCTCTCTCTCTCTCTCTCTCTCTCTCTCTCTCTCTCTCTCTCTCTCTCTCAGACTTGAATGGGTGTTCAACTCATACATAAGCTGCTCTTTCAACTGGTGTCTTTTAGATCACCAACCATTTCTAATTAAGGTTAGGGGATATGAAATGCTGCACATTTGCTGATTATTATATTGAAGAATTATTTAATGATTGCCTCTTTTTAACTATAAGGGTTATATATGTATTATCGTAAGTACGCTCTTAACATAGACAATTATTGAGGAATTGTTGATTATGATAGAGGAAGTGTTACTAAAATCATTATTATTACTTTTTTATTGATTAGAGAAGTAAATTATTATTTTATAAGTCGTCAATAAAAAGTGCAAAAGAACTCGTAATTGTGGAAAATCAGTAGTTTCGCATTCAGCACTTCAGAATGTCTTACGTTTTCCTGAAGCTATAACAATTTAGTGATTTTAACCATTTTGCATAAGTATTGTGAAATCTAGAAAGAAAAGAAACAAACTCTGAAGTACCCCAACAATGACATCTCAGATATTCGTCACTGGCTATCATAATCACACATTACATACACATACAATCACACACGCACAAACACACACACACACGCACACATGTATATACACACACACACACACACACACACACACATATATATATATATATATATATATATATATATATATATATATGTGTGTGTGTGTGTGTGTGTGTGTGTGTGTGTGTTTGTTTGTGTGTGTGTGCGTAAATATATATATATATATATATATATATATATATATATATATATATATATATATATATATATATACACGCACACACACACCTACACACACACACACACACACACACACATATATATATATATATATATATATATATATATATATATATATATATATTCAATTCCATTTCTTATACAAGTCTCATTCTAAGTTCGGTAGATTTGTCATATCGGCATCCAATTATGTCGAACCTTACTATAATTAACAATCCATGTTCAATTACTTCAATGAAGAAACCATACATTATTTACCCTAATTATTTCGCGGACAGGAAATGCATTTACAGTGTGAACTAGTCCAACAGACCTATCGTGGCAAGTAGGGTATAAATCAAGGGTATTCCATTGGTAATTGATAAGAATTGAAGGGACAGTTGCAACCCTCTAGAGATCCTTTCGTTGCATGATAGCCGGAAACAATGTTTTCTAATTGAATTTTGATTTACAATAACTTGTAAACACACCGATGTCCCAAGTCATTTGATACAGCAATGTCTCTGTCCTTGATACTAAGGAATGTTGTTGACCTCTTAATTCAATTGATTCGATATTCGATAATGGAAAAGGATGTTCAATGGCTTGAAATACCCTTTGGAAAGTGGCTGGGATCGAATGAGAAGAGGACTTGCCAGCAGTAAAAATAAATTATAACAATATTATAACAT
>NC_090733.1:28953034-28968034 GCF_036898095.1 Palaemon carinicauda
AGTAAAAATATTTCCAGCATACTATGTGCATGAATGCGCAGTCCCTTGCCGGGACCCATCTGATTAGGGAGGGGTTACTTCTCTCCCCCCCCCCTTTTCTTATCCTAAACTGAAGGACCTCAGTTTCCCCCCCTCCTCACCGTGACTAATTCTCCTGGGGAAGCTTAAGCTGTGCTTTATCCATTGTGGATATCTCTTCCATCTCTTTGGCTCTTCCAGAGCCCCTAGAATTAGTCTTGGTGTGGGGTCATGGCTATTGGCTGGGCGGGATGCACATGTATGTGTCTTTTCTACTTCTTTTCCAGCTTACTATCCTAAGCTTACACATGAAAAGGAATCTTATACTAAGGTAAAATAACTTTAATGCTAATCTAAGACTACTTTAAGTCTTTACTCTAAGTCATTGTATATGACTTCCACAGACTCATTCCCCTTTTCTTTTACTGGAGGAGTATGTCCGGTGTGAGAGCGCCTTCTGTAACGTTCGGCGTCCGGACTTCTATAGCCACCAGGCGTGCCGAACCCACGCCAGCTCTTCTATTACCAAAGGGACTCTTCGGCATTGGGACCCGCAGGTCTGCACTGTCTGCAAGGACCTGCTCCAAGAAGCGTTCGAAGACCCTCCCTCTGCGGAGGCCAGGGAAGTTGCCCGAGAGAAACTGTGCAAATGAGTGCGTGGTTTCCAGAAGAACGCCATAGAGTCTTATCTCCCGAGTGAGAAGATGAGAGCTTTGCTCTTTCCAAAGGCATTTGCGGATGCTGTCATCCTAAAGTCCGAGATCCCCTGCATCCAGCTGACGTTGGAACCTGACGTTTCGGACGGACTGCAAAACTTCCATCTTGACGAGGTGGAACAGATGTCGGAGGTATCAGAGACCACCGAAAGGACCCTGATGGCCGAGGGTCAAGAAGAGGAAGAGCAGGTGGAGGTTCCGGACTCTGGGGGCGAGAGGAAATCTTCTCAGGATAAGGGCCCCCACCTAAGAAGAAATCTCATAAGCCTAGACCTCAGCAGCGACAGGCTAAGCGCCAGTTTCCGGCACCCGCTACTCCCCAGTTGGTGGCTCAGCCCCAACAGACCTTTCAGTTGGTCCCTCAGCCGGTGGTGGCCCAGTCACCAGTTTTTACCCCTGCCTATGAAAGGCAATCCACTACCTTTCGTCCCAAAGGTAGAAGCTCTGGCAGAGACTCCTCTTGTCGCCCTTCCAGAGGGAGAGGAGGAAGGGGAGCAGGCAGCCGAGGTGGCAAACCCTCGGGAAACCAGAAGCAATGAAATGCTTCCGGTGAGGAAGACTCCGCCTCTTCCAGGATCGTTGGACCTTCGATCCTTGGGCTCACAGCCTCATCAAGAACAAACTAGGGTGGAGCTGGGTTTCACCACCTCCAACCTTCCATCAATTCTTCTAACACTCCACCCACGTCCTGGAAGATTACGTCCAAGAACTCTTGAACAAGAAGGTGATCAAGAGGGTGAAGTCCACCAGGTTCCAGGGAAGACTGTTCTGTGTTCCCAAGAAGGACTCCGACAAACTCAGAGTCATTCTGGACTTGTCCCCTCTCAACAAGTTCATCGTGAACAACAAATTCAAGATGCTAACTCTTCAGCACATCAGAGCCCTACAGCTCCAAAAGGCATTCACAGTCTCGATAGACTTTGCGGACGCCTACTGGCACATTCCAATGAATTGCCAGGCCTCCTTCTACCTAGGATTCAGGCTTCAAAGAAGACAATACGCCTTCAGAACCATTCCTTTCGGACTCAACATAGCTCCAAGGATCTTCACAAAGCTCGCAGACACGATCGTCCAACAGCTACGCATTCAAAGCGTCTAGGTGATGGCTTACCTGGACAATTGGCTGGTATGGGCCGCATCCTCAGAAGAATGCTTGCAAAATTCAAGAAAAGTGACCCAATTCCTGGAACATCTGGGTTCCAAAATCAACACCAAGAAGTCTCGACTTTCTCCAGCTCAGAAGTTTCAATGGCTAGGAATCCATTGGAACCTCCAGTCACACCGTCTTTCCATTCCTCCGAAGAAAAGGAAGGAAATAGCGGGATCTGTCAAGAGACTCATCAGATCCAAACGGATTTCAAGACGTCAACAGGAGCAGGTGCTCCCTCCAGTTCGCTTCAGTGACAGACCCAGTGCTACGAGCACAGCTAAAGGATGCTTCAGGAGTCTGGAGAAGATATGCATCCATTGCTCGAAGAGAACTCAAGAAACCTCTGCCAACTAGGCTTCGCTCACTCCATGGTCAGAGGCAAAGATCCTGAAGAGGTCAGTCTCCCTTCAACCTCCACCTCCGTCGGTCGTTATCCACACGGATGCATCGCTAGAAGGATGGGGGGGGGGGGTTCAATCCCCTCAACGACAAGTTCAAGGAACATGGTCTCCCCTATTCAAGACGTTCCACATCACTTCTTGGAGGCCATGGCAGTCCTTCTCTCTCTGAAAAGACTGTCTACTCAACACTCGTCCCACATCTGTCTAACCCTGGTCAGCGCCGTTGTGGTCAAATGTCTCAACCGTCAGGGCTCAAGATCGCACCAACTCAACCTATTGCTTCTACCCATCTTCCGCCTTGCGGAAAAGAAAAGATGGCACCTCTCAGCAGTTCACCTTCAATGATTTCGCAACGTGACGGCGGATGCTCTATCGAGGACAACCCCGATAGAGTCAGAATGGTCCCTAGACGCAGACTCATTCTCCTTCATCTCTCGCCAAGTCCCGAACTGCAGATCGACCTCTACCGAGTGCCCATTCTAGTTACAACTTGTATTTCTTTTTGTTACTTTAAGAAGATACAAAGGTTGTAGATAGTTTACATCGATATATTTGAATGAATATTTACATTACATTTTATATTGGTCCACCCGAACGTGTGATTGATAGCAGGAAGAATATAAATACCCTTTCAAGAAAATTCTTAAATACTCTACTTCATAATATGCTAACGCTTTCAGCCTACATACTACAACAAAATCGTTTATTGTTTTTTTCTCGAACACAAATAGAGTGATTCGTAATCTTCTGAACTCAATGTCATATGTATTTATTTGCCTATTACGAAAAAGTATTCAAGCTTTCCATAGTCTGCTTGTTTGTATGTTAGGTTATTCATTCGTTGTGAATCTTTAACTATATTTGGAGTTTATTCTCTAAGTTATGTCGGTAACAGATATTAGTACCTTTATACCCTACAAAATAATTGATAGTTTTCAGACATAATCTCTCTCTCTCTCTCTCTCTCTCTCTCTCTCTCTCTCTCTCTCTCTCTCACACACACACACACACACACACACACACACACACACATATATATATATATATATATATATATATATATATATATATATATATATATATATATATATATATATATATATATATATATGTATATATATATATATATATGTTTATGTATAAATGTATATGCAGTATATATATGCATATGCATATATATATATATATATATATATATATATATATATATATATATGCATACATACCTGTATTCATACATACATACATACATACATACATACATACATACATACATACATAGAGAAAGAGAGACTGACAAATAATTAAAATATCGTTGCTACTGTGTGTATAATTACGATCGTGAATTTTTTAAAAGTTATAGGTGTTTCTTTTTTAATTAATTATCATTTGAAGTGAAAAAGTAAATCCTTTGTACCGGTTTACAACGAGTCTATTAGGAAGAGTCGGCTTGGTAAATTTCCTGTAAGAACATCAAGTGTTTGAGGAGGAAGGGAATGCTAACAGGACAATTTAGTGTCAGGAAAAGCAATTCTTTGGTGCTTACTGCCCGTTACTTTACAAAACTCCCCGTCGTTCGACCCGGAAATGACCCACAAATAACTTGGTAACGGTCAAAGCAGAAAGGCTTTCAGGTAGAAGCTTTCGATTTGGGAAAATTTAGACATTCCCTACAAGGTTTTTTTTTTTGTTTTTCTCTCTCTCTCTCTCTCTCTCTCTCTCTCTCTCTCTCTCTCTCTCTCTCTCTCTCTCTCTCTCTCTCTCTCTCTCTCTGGGCCCAGTTGACCTTCTTTTGTTTGTTTCGTTTTGTTTTTTTTCTTTACACTCCCACGAACGCAGGCACTGACATACATAATATAAAAGTACTTGATACTATGCACTAGTCATTATTATTATTATTATTATTATTATTATTATTATTATTATTATTATTATTATTATTATTATTATTGTTGTTGTTGTTGTTGTTGTTGTAGGATGATATAAGTCCAAGGGCTCTAACAAAGATAATATTATTATCATTACTTGCTACGCTAAAACCGTAGTTGAAAAAGCTGGATACTATAAGCCCAATGGCTCCAATAGGGAAAATAGCCCAGTGAGGAAAGGAAACAATGAAATAAACTGCAAGACAAGTTTAATAGCAATAACAACATTAAAAAAAATCTTTTATATTTATACTTTGAAAAAATTAAAATAACAAGATGAAGGGAAATAAGATAGAATAGTGTGCCCGAGTGTCTCCTCAAGCAAGAGAACTCTAACCCGAGACCGTAGAAGAACAAGGTAAAGAGGTTATGGCACTATCCAAGACTAGAGAATAATGGTTTGATTTTCGAGTTTCCTTCTCCTGAATGAGCTGCTTACCATACCTTAAGAGTCTCTTCTACCCTTTTCAAGAGGAAGGTAGCCACTGAACGATTACAGTGCAGTAGTTAGCGTCCTGAGGGCAGAAACATTGTTCGATGATTTCAATGTTGTCGAGCATATGAGGAAAGAGAAGAATGAGTAAAGGATAGTCCAGACTATTCTGTTTGTGTGTCTTTAAATATGATATGAGCAGTAACGCGAGAGAGAGAGAGAGAGAGAGAGAGAGAGAGAGAGAGAGAGAGAGAGAGAGATCCAATGTAATACTATCTGGCCAGTCAAAGGACCCAATAATTCTATAGCGGTATTATCTCTACGGCTAGCTGGTGCCTTGGCCAACGTACCATCTATAAAATCCAGTGAGGAAAGCAAATAAGTGTGCCTGTGTGTACCCTAAAGCAAAAGAACTCCAACAGAAAACAGTGGAACACCATGGTACAGAGGCTGTGTTGAGGTCAGCTATATCAAAATGTACATTGTATAAAATTTCGTTTTATTCTCTTATTAGTCGACTTAGCATAGAAAATAGCAAAATAGTAACAGCGAAAGAATATATTTCCCGCCAAACCAAGACCTACTGGTTGACATGCAACTATTACTATTTTTAAGATTAATATAAATATTCACAGTTTTTTGTACAAGATTCTTCAAATATTCATAGTTCCCCTATTGATAATGATTTACAAAAAATGTGTAAAGTAAAGCAGTCCTCAGATGGATAAGTCTGTATAGTTGAGTCTCTGGTGACGGCTGGATCGAGGAATACGACCGAAGTACAGCAATCAATTTTCAGAATGAGTTTCCGGAACGCACTTCAAATTGTTAAAGATGATAATCAGGAACACAGTTTCTGATGATATCTGATCTTCCAAGAAGTCACTTGTTTGCTTTGTAAATCTGTAGCGCTTTTAAAAGAAGTGTAATATGCAGCGCCACGACAAGTGCCCAGAAATGTCTCCACAATAAGTGTTAACTGTACCACATCTGTTTTGCCTTTTATTATCTTATTCTTCGTTCTTTCCTGAACTGTTAATAAACCACCTTTTTTTTTTTTTTTTTTTTTTTTTTTTTTTTTTTTTTTTTTTTTTTTTTTTTAGGTAATTCAACATTTAATTACTGAAAAAGGTAGAATTGAAAGACTATTTCGACTGTAACTTAACTTATATTATATGGTAAAATAGGTCTGCTTAATAAAGTTAAAAAATCCCCAATATTATTATTATTATTATTATTATTATTATTATTATTATTATTATTATTATTCCACATATATATGTATATATATATATATATATAGATATAGATATAGATATATATATATATATATATATATATATATATATATATATATATATATATATATATATATATATATATATATATATATATATATATATATATACATATATGTATGTTTATATGTATATATATATATATATATATTATATATATATATGTATATATATATATATATATATATATATATATATATATATATATATATATATACAGTATATATATATATATATATATATATATATATATATATATATATATATATATATATATATAGTGTGTGTGTTTGTGTGTGTGTGTGTAATGAAGATAATAATTCCTCTAATATTACTTTTTATTATCGGTGGTATATTCTTATTTTTTTTTCATAAAGTCACAGTTAGTCAGACCGGAAATTTTTTTCTTTTCTATAATAGAATTATATAGAGAGCTTCTTTTTCCATTAACTATTAGAGCACTGAAGAAAGAGCTTAGAGAATATTGATATATACCTAGTTGATAAATTACTCAATAGTATAAGACAATATAACGGTATGTTTTTTTTTTTGCCATATGTCATATTACATTTGTGAAGGAATAATAACCATATAACATTCATAACCATTCCTTGCTTATGTTGTTTTGAGGATTCAACACCTTTGAAAAATTTTAAACTATTAGGATTTTGTATGTTATATCTTATTAGTTCAGGTGCTATATATATTATATATGGTTAGGTATATCCTGCTAAATCAGCTTATTCAAAATGTCGCATAAATATGAATACATTATTTGTGATTGTCCTTTTCCATATGCTGGTAATCTAGAATGAAAAAGAATGAAACGAAAAATCCTAGATATCAGAACCATCATCGTTAATATAATAATTTTCATTTCCAAATAAACTTAGCCCTGATGCTAGGAGTAACCCCGGAATCATTAGCCAGACTGAGAGAGGGAATTCATCCATTCATGTATTTTCAGCTAGAATATCATTAAATTCAATTACATTAAAGGTTAATTACCGTGAAAACCCCTTTATGGTGTAATGTTTGTTGCAGGTGATTGGGATGTCAAATGCTACTTTGATCGTGCTTGTTTCAAACAGTGCTTAAAGTGTCTTGAATTTAGCAATTATTATATTATTTGATTGATGGTAGCTTTGATAGCAATTTGACAAAACGGATATTAGAGAAACCGCTTTATACGATGCAATAGTTCCGGGTTGTTTATATGTATTGTCATCTTTACATATAAAGGATTTTATACTCTTCCTATATGAAATTTAGGTCAAAATCAATAATCCTAAATATTTCGATTTCTCCTTAGCTTAGTAATGTTTCAAAATATATACATAAGCAAATACACATTCATACATACACAACAAACACATACACACATAAATACACAAGCACACATACACACACAGACACACACACACACACACACACACACACACACACACACACACACACACACACACATATATATATATATATATATATATATATATATATATATATATATATATATAACACAACATGAATTTAATCAATCAAAAGAGTGGGCATGCTTTTGAAGTGAATATTCAACAACTGTCAGCATTCAACATAGTGTGAGAAACCATTACGTAAGGGATATATATATATATATATATATATATATATATATATATATATATATATATATATATATATATATATATACACACACACACATATATATATATATATATATATATATATATATATATATATATATATATATATATATATATATATATATATATATATATATATATATATTTATCATCATCACCATCATCATCATCATCATCATCATCTCTTACGCATATTGACGCAAGGGGCCTCAGTTACATTTCGCCAGTCGTTTCTGTCTTGAGCTTTTAATTCAATATTTCTTCAGTCATCATCCCCTTCTTCGCGTTTCAAAGTCCTCAGACATGTAGGCCTGGGTCTTTTAACTATTCTAATATCTTGTGGATCCCAGTTGAACGTTTGATGAACTAATCTCTCTTTGGGAGTGCAAAGAGCATGCCCAAACCATCTCCATCTACCCCTCATCATGATCTCATCCACATAAAGCACTCAAGTAAGATCTCTCATAGTTTCATTTTCAATCATGGCCTGCCATTCAAGTCCTAATATCCTACAGAGGGTTTTGTTCTCAATTTTAAAACATTTATTGGAGATTGATTGATTGACATACAGTGACTCATGTCCACCATCTCCGACTATTCTTTACATTACAAAATCCATGAGTAGGATAAATAACAAAGGTGACAATACATTTCCTTTGAGTACTCCTCTGTTCACTGGATATTCACTTGATAAGACTCCATTAACATTAACTTAGCACTTGCTATGCTCATTAACAGACAATCAAATTTACATATGTAAGAGGTGTTGGGTGCACACTATCAAAAGCTTTTCCATAGTCCACAAATGCCATCAAAAGCGGATTGCTATATTCTATGCATGGTTGTACATGTCTCAAAATGAAAATTGGATCAGCGCAACTTTTACGTTTTCTAAATCCTGTTTGTTCATCTTTAAGCTTTCCATCAATGATTCTCCCCGGTATCATTAGAATAAACATACTATATATTTTCATAACAACTTATGTAAGTGTTATACCTCTGTGATTATTACAATCAGTCAGGTCTCTTTTTTTTTTATTTCTTTTTGCCATTTTCACCAACACTCCTATGAGAGTCTTCAACAACTGTCCATGCAGTGGTTTGCCATAATCTGTTACTTGGATATGGCCTGTAGGGTGAGGAGAATTGTGCTCGAACCATGGTCGCGTACTCTCGTTACCGTTTGGTGCCCATTTTGCCTAAATGACACTGCACTGGGAGTCGATCTTAATATCAAATTTTGCAAGACCTATAATGTGAGATAAGTAGCATATGTGCCCCCCCCCCCCCCCCCAAACCCCTTTATTGCTTGACCTGGATAGAAATTATGACTGGAATGTTCATTTGATTAATTATATTTGAGACTTGAGATTGATTGATTGACTGATTTATTTATTATTATTATTATAATTATTATTATTATTATTATTATTATTATTATTATTATTATTATTATTATTATTATCTCCTAGGCTACAACCTTAATTGGAAAAGCAGGAGCTGTAACCGCAAGGGTTTCAACGTGGAAAATAGCCCAGTGGGAAAAGGAAATAAGAACAATAATATTAAAATGATTTTTTTATATATATACTATAAAAAACTTGAAAATAACAAGTGGATAGAAAACTTCAAAAGAAAGAGAGGAAAAGAAACAAGATAGATTAGTGTGCCCGATTGTACCCTCAAGCAAGAGATCTCTACTGATGGAGGAAGATTAACAGTAACTTGGTCTGTGTCTTTTCTCTTCGAGTGTGTCTGTAAGATTTAAACTTGATCTAATATTTTCTTCGACTTGTGAATACTTGAAATATCCGAATAATTTGAATGTCAACGAGAGACTTAGAGATCAATATCCTATGTGATTGAAGATATTCATCCACTCATTTTGAAGAAGGCTTATGCTTTTGTTATGTCAATTACCTTACACAATGAATTTGGTTTAGTATGTAAAAGTTGTCTATTTCCCCCACCTCTCATCATTTACTATTGAATTGCTACAAACTAAGTGACAAATGGTGGCATAATGGTGGGATAAAGAGGATGAAATGGCATTAAAAACAAGTGTTGAAAAATGAGCAAAAGACAGTGTGCCACAGCTACCAAAAATAGACTTAAGACTTGAACAATAGTTAAATAAGAAGAAAAAAAAATAAGGAAATTGGAACCAGGACACAAGAAAAGTAAGAGACAGACATCTCAGTGAAAGATGAAAGAAAAAGCTATCTAAGAAGCAGTGAATGACAATGAAAAAAGATAAGGGACAGAAGGATGTCCTTAAAAAAATTATGAAGAAAATGCTGACAATGATGTAGAGAACAGCAGCCAGGAGGGATGGCATAATGCAGTCAACCATGGAGGACCAGCAGAGAAGAGGTATTAACGCCCTTCCACTGAGACGGGCAGGGCGGAACAGCCGAGATTCAAGGAGGAACCCTTCACAAGGAAACACTCGCATCCCCGGGAGGACGGCCATGACAATGTTCCTGTGGGAAACGAAAACGATACGCCCACGATTATCAACATGTTCAGTTCCCCGTCGCGGGAGCAACAGCAACGAAATTCGCTAAGTGACATGGTGGACCAGGACTCTTCTGTGGGACCCTATCAGCCTATCATCAGAAGCAGTGGGGGTGCTAGAAAACGCCCTAACAAGAAAGAACCTTGTTGTCGAATCAACATCACAGGTGCTCTGACAGATACGGCGCGCACACGAAGGCCAAGGACAACCCCAAAAATGGAAGCGGTCCCAGAGAGCAACTAAAGCACGGACCCAAGGCCGCCCATAGCAATCAACCATAGAAGTTAGGTAAAGTAGTTCAAAATCTATAGTTTTTATGATTAACGAATGTGTTGCAAGATTTTGTAAAAGTGTGTGGAGTAACGAGGTTGTAATTCCCTTTTTCCTTACATAATGTTAAAGTAAAATGAAGGACACCTATTTATGTGTATTAGCTGAAGAAAGTAACAAGAGTAAATATTTTTCTGTGTTGAAGGTCCGAGTAAAAATAGATAAGACATTTTTCTTTGCATTCTGTAATTTGTGGATATTCATTGCATGATTTCTTTAATTTGAAGTGATTCGTTTGTCTGCTGTTCATGACCCTGATTTCCATATATGTTAAATGCAATTTTTAAAAAGTGTGATTGCACGTTGGAAAATTCTGTGTTTAAAAGAGAGCAACCATGACAAGAGTTCTTTTATCTTAGAGAAGAAATGTTTCAGTCATAATTGGAATGTAGGATGTTGTTAGATATTACCTGTAATTCGTTTGTAGGAATTAATGTACGAAATTTTTATGTCATATTCGAGTATGTACTTAGTTTAATTGTGGAGAAAGAAGTGTAACTTTGGTGCGTAAATTTTAGGGAAATTCCTCCCGTTATATTTGTTACGCTACACGCCGTATTACCGATAATTATTGCACAAGAATTTCTAAAATGTTATGAAAGAAAACGTTAAACTAATGTTTGCAAAATTTTGTTTTAAATTACCCTGAATAATGAAGATGAGTTTGTTAACGTAATACTCGAAGTATTTTCAGTTGCCAACAGATCATTACTAATTTGTAACGTACGCGATTTGAAAACCTTACATTCAATTTCCCATAATTACAGTTTCACGAGTAATTTGTTTCACTAATGGGTCGGTGTGGTTGATAAAACCAATCATTTGTAACAAAATAATTAGGAAACTAACGTCAAATGATTTAACAAGGAGCATGAATAAATTTGAAATTTGTAGGATACCTGATTTGAGTCGAGTGAATTGAATGAAGTAAACGTGATTATGTGTGAATTCCCTGAGTAAAGCATTATGGCGTCAGTCACTGTTTGTTAAGCGCATCGTATATGAAGTTTTTGTACTGAAAAGAAATTGGACATTTTTACAGTAACATTGTTTCTTTAACTTAAAAGTCAGAATTAAATCTTGTTTTTCAACACCTTAAAGAATTGCGTATATTAAAGAAACTGTGAAAAGCAAAACAGTAATTATTTCTTGGTGGTATCTGGCATCGCGATAGAAAAGGGAAGAGAATTAAAAGTTATGATTAACTTAGGTCTGTCCGTTTCTTTTTAAGGTATGAGAGTAGTTCAGTATTCATAGGAATATGAGAAATGATCGAACAATGAAGATCAAGTTGCCGTGAAATTTTATCAGTTCAGTTTGTGTCATTATACATCACAAATAAGGTAAATATTGGGATTGATCGTAATAACAGATGTCTATGACACAGTAGTGATGAAGGCTGTGATAGAAGATGAATTTCAGTCTCTAAAGTATCTCGAGAAAGTCATGGTTCTGCAATCACCCAGCTGACAACATTCTGAACGAACAATATGGAACCATTTGCAAACAACAACAGACAATTACGTCAGTATAACTCCACCCCCTCCAAAAAAAAAAAAAAATGAATGATTAAGCATAAGCTATGATTAGTTGTGTTCCAATGCACAAGGAAAATAGGTAATGATTGTAGAAATGAGAAAAATTCCAAAATACATTTAGCAAGCGAATGTAGATATTTCATGTAGTAAGCTCTACAGCAGAGGTATTTGTATCTGTATGATAAGACTTCTAGTTATCAAAGGATTTTCCTATAACATATACAATTGTATCCCATGAAGGTGACACCAGCGAATATCATGCCCCTATAAACTTAATATATTCAACAATAGTAGGGCTAGTGATATCATGAGAGGTAGGGGTTCATATTTACCGGTAACAGAAATGTCAGAATAGGCACTTGGAATATTCCTGTTAGTAAATTGCTCAAGACCGCTAACAGTTGTTTCTGAAAGTGAGCCAATTATGAATCAAAGGGATGATTCGTTTTAGGTTTACGTTAAGAAAAATCATGTCTTCAATGTAGTATTACCTGCAAACACTAACAACGTTTCTATTTATGGAGGAATCATATAATGATTAAATGAACTTAATCACATGCTCCAAAGAATTTGATTAAGCGAAGACGTTATAGATAAAAATCACAGTTCATATACAAGTCCATTAATCCAATTATAGATGTCTCAAGTAATTCTGCGATTTCGTTGTTTATATAAGATATATTTCGGTCTAGAGTTTAATAGGTATCTGTGCTCATTAACTTCTAGTATTTACTTCAATCAGATCATTCGCCTTATTAGAATATTTTATTTAACATTAGAACTAATTTAAACATTACTGGAACAAACAAAAAAACTTCGATAAAATGGTGTAATCAAATTCACAGACAATTTTCTCCGAATAACTTATATGGAAACACAATATTGATATATTATGGAATATTTCAAAGCAACTTCAAATACAGTAAACATGAAATTAAAATTATGACGGCGAATGTATATAAATTTTATCCTTGCATAACAAATATAGAATAAACTCTTTAAGTTTTCATTGATGTAATCGTTAGGCCAAGATATCTGGGAAGTTAAACTAATCTCTTGGGCGCTTACGATTTCATCAGCAAGTTTGGAGAGATATTATTCCAAGCTGGAACAAGTAATTGGATAAGTCCCCCAGTATTTTAAGTGATAAATCATTCGTTTGTTGTTAGTAGAAACATAATTTGTCTAATTAGTGTATGCTATTTTTAATTTTCTGATATTAGATGAAAACTCAATAGAAAACTCTTAAAAAAAATTGATTAAACTTATCAAAGCAAAGGAATAAGATTATTTCTGCGTCAGATATTTACATTTACCGATGGTATTCTGAAAATTTCATCTATTATTTTTTTTTCATTTAGCGCTCTCTCTCTCTCTCTCTCTCTCTCTCTCTCTCTCTCTCTCTCTCTCTCTCTCTCTCTCTCTCTCATATATATATATATATATATATATATATATATATATATATATATATATATATATATATATATATATATATATATATATATATATATATATATATATATAATATGTTTGTATGTGTGTGTGTATATTTATATATTATTTTTTATTACTAAAATACTAAATATACATTTCTGTAAATCCAATTGGATAAAATTTGCAAGTTGCGTTCTTTGAAACGTTGAATTTTGAATAACATCTAACCTGATTCAGAAATAATTCAAGTGTAGAAGGTAAAATGCATGGTTCATGTGGAAAATATGTTTTAGAGAAAACTGTTACACTTTGAGTCTAAATTTTGCAGAAGATTTTTATTTATTTACAGATGTTTTGGTCAAAGTTTTATACAGATAAAAAGATTTTGATTTATATCATATACTTCCTTAATCTTTTTTTATTATTATTTTCATTCCTCGAGTGTGAGTAAAAATATATATAATTGAATATTAAGGTTTTATAAATTACCATGATAAAATTTTTTTTAGTGTTCAATGTTATACATACATATATATATATATATATATATATATATATATATATATATATATATATATATATATATATATGTAGATAGATATATACATATATATATATATATATATATATATATATATATATATATATATGTATACATATACATATATATATATATATATATATATATATATATATATATATATCTATATATATATATATATATATATATATATATATATATATATATATATATATATATATATATATATATATATATATGTGTGTGTGTGTGTGTGTGTGTGTGTGCATAATTATATACACACACATAATATATATATATACACACACACACACACATTATATATATATATATATATATATATATATATATATATATATATATATATATATATATATATATATATATATATATATATAAATATACACACACACAATATATATATATACATATATATATATATATATATATATATATATATATATATATATATATATATATATATATATATATATATGTTACGGTCATTTTGAGGAATTGGTCATTTTGCAAACTGCCCGGTCAGTTTGGAAAATGACCAAAATATCTGTCAGTATGCAAAATGTCCAAATAATTCTGGTCATTTTGGAAAATTACCAGAAGTTTGGTCACTTTGCAAAATGACTATTAGTATCGTTGGTCATTTTGTAAAGTTACCCCAATAGCTGCTGGTCATTATGAAAAAATAAACAAATAACTTATAATTGATTAGGAAAAGTCTAAGTATTAATAAGGGTGTGTGTTTTATTTATTCAACATTAAAAACTTACATTACACATTACAAGTATATTAGAATATTGAAAGAACTAAAACTAAACTTGAAAATTATTTCAACAATGATCAAAATTAGCATTATCTGACTTGTTTGAACAAGAGTTGCTGCATTTACATCTGCTGTTGAACAATACTTCGTTTTTGAAGCATGACTGGGTGCAGCTACACTTACTGATCCCCTGGTCATGTCCCAGCGAGTCTGCAATAACTACCTCTCCCAGACTGACTTTGCGATCCTTTATTACCTCTTCGGGTGA
>NC_090733.1:28978034-28983034 GCF_036898095.1 Palaemon carinicauda
TATATATATATATATATATATATATATATATATATATATATATATATATATATATATATATATATATTATGACATTTCCTAGTATTCAGTGGTAAATACTTTAGCTTAAAGATAGCCTTAGCTAACACTCAGTAGGAAGCATAAAATAAATAATATTCCACCAAAATAAAATCCAATCTGTGCAAAACCATGGTCGGGTGAACGAAACTCAGCAATCTCTTGTTATAATTATTAATTACTAATCATAGAAATTAACACTTGAATTACTTAGCACTTATACTAGAACGAAATAGTTTCAACAAAACACTTCACTAGAATAATTAAACATATAGCAAATCGTTCAGTAATTCAACATATCTAAATAACAAAATACACTTAGTAAAAGGAGAAAGAGCCACGAACACTGTCTTCGCAACAGGAAGAATACACCTAACTTGACAAGAAATTTGAAGTACCCAAGTAAACAAAATTAAGAACATAAAGGAGGAATAATGGGAAAAGAGACTGCTCTTAACCAGGAAGGATCAAAAGTGAAGAAAGCAATCAACAGAGGGCGTGTATGTAGGAAGTAAGAAAGTACTAAAAACAATTTAAAATATTCAATATGTACAATAGTGGAGTGAAAACTTGACAATTCCCCCCCCCCCACCACTAAGATATGTCCATAGCAGTGGATCCAGCTGAAGATGCTGATGGAAGGCGTGACAAGGTGTCTGTAATGGTGTTGTTATGTTAGTTCCTTTGATGCTTTGAAGCTGAATATTAAAGGTGCCAAAAATGTAAGACTACCGTATGAGTTTTAGATTATTGAGTCTGGCACGGTTGAGGAACGTGAGAGGTCGGTGATCAGTAAAGACAATGACCCGACGATGACCATCAAGATAGGCTTGGAAGTGTTGTAAAGAAGCTACGATCGCGTAAAGCTCCTTCTCTACAGTAGCCCATCTGGTTTGTGCTCCTCTGAATAATCTCTAGTGATAGGCTACTGGTAGGTAATGCAGTGTTGGAATACTGCTGGTGTCATTGGGAACATAAGATTGTTGAAGTACAGCTCCATAACCTGTGCCACTGGCGTCTACCTGTAATAAAAATTCCTTTGAGAAGTCTGGTGCCCTTAAAATTGGTTTGGAGATCAAGATTCCTTTAAGATGATGGAAAAGATTGTCTAATTCCTTGGTCCAAACAAAGTTTACTTTGTTAGATAGTAGTGCATATAATAGAGCAGCAAGAATGGCGAAATTTTTTATGAATTTGGAATAATAAGAGACCATACCTAAAAAGGTCATAAGTTGAGATTTTGAATGGGGTACAGGTATGTTCATTACACTCTCAATATTAGCATCTTTTGGCATTATTTCTCCACTGCCCAAATAATGACCAAGTTATACAACCTTAGCTTTCCCAAATGTACTCTTGGCTAAGTTGACGGTGAGACCTATGGTACGTAGTCGTGTAAACAGTTTTGAGAGTGTCTGCAGATGTTCCTCCCAAGTCATGTTTGCTTCGACTATATCGTCCAAGTACACATAAACGTTAGGTAAATCTCTGATTACATCTGCCATCAGCCTCTGAAATGTAGCAGGGGCATTAGAGAGCCTAAAAGGCATAACCACATATTCAAATAGGCCAAAGGGTGTTACAAAAGCAGAGATTGATTGGGCCTTTGGGGTCAGTTTTACTTGATAGTACCCTTTTAGTAAATCAATCTGAGTCACAATCTTTGAAATACTTATGTTATCTAAAATATCATTGACCCATGGCAAAGGAAAAGAATTCTTGACGGTGACCTTATTCAGTCTGCGGTAGTCTTTACATAGCTGTAACTTACCGTTTGCTTTAGGTACAAGTATACAAGGTGGAGCCCAAGGAGAAGTACTTGGGACTGGTAGCTTGTGATCTATCAAGTACTGTACTTCTGACCTTAAGGATTCAAGTTTCTTTCCTATCGCTCTAAAAAAATGGTTGTCTGATGGGCTGTGTTCCCGGCTCCAGCAAGATGTCATGTTGAATCAGGTTACAGGTTCCTGGATCCTCACTGCACAAGTCCTGAAAACTGGTGAGTAAGGAGTTTAGTTCTTTGCTTTCATTTGTAGGCAAGTGTGATAAGGAGTCAAGCTTACCCATTATCTCAGAGTTAGTTAAATCACTAAAAGATATCAGTTCTGGTTCTTTATCAGGGTCTATATTAATAGTAGCAACAGGATAGTCGTCTTTAGACCTAAGAGTGGAGGTAGTCACCAATGATACTCGAGGTGGTCCACTATTTACTCTACTTTGGTACTGCTTCAGCAAGTTCACATGTACTAATTGTGTGTCCTTCCTCCTATTTGGGGTACTAATTACATAGTTTACCTTAGAAAGACGATCTAGGACTGTATATGGGCCAGCAAACTTCTCTCTCAATGGAGCTCCTGGAATTGGATGGTATAAAAGTACCTGGTCACCTTTCTGGAACTCTCTTAACCTGGCTTTCTTGTTTCCCCGTTGCTGCATTACTTGTGAGGAAAGGAGGTTAGAACATACCAAATTTATCTGATGAAACTTACTTTTAAGATCTTTAATATATTGCAACGAGTTAGTAGTCTCCTCTGGTTTCTGATGCCAAATATTTTCTTTCACCATACCCAATACAGTTCGTGGTCGAAGACCAAACAATGCCTCAAAGGGAGATATCGCTGTGGAGGTATGTGTAGTGCATCGAAAAACATACATTAGAAGATCGGGGTCCTCATCCCAATGGTATGCAGTTCAACTGCTGTACTTACGTAAAAGGTTCGTCAAGGTTTGATGGAACCTTTCCAGGGCACCATTTGTCTGTGGATGATATATAGAGGAGTTAAAATTATGAATATTCAATGTATACATAGCTTGTTTGAAGACATGGCTTGTAAAATTAGTTCCCTGGTCACATTGTAACTCATAAGGAAATCCTAAAACAGTGAAAACCTTCCTAAGGTTCAGTAATGTAGTGTTTGCATTTATGTTTTTGATTGCAAATGCCAAAGGGTACCTTGAAGTGGGACACATAGAGGTCGGTATGTATTCATTCCCTCTCTTAGTCTTTGGTAAGGGACCAACGCAATCTATGATGAGTTTGTAAAAAGAAGTTTTGGGTACTAGTACGTTCTGGAGTGGTGCTGGCGGGATTCTCTGGTTAGGTTGACCTGTAACCTGACAATGGTGACATGAAGCTACATGGCTCTTAGTATCTTTACCAAGGCCTGGCCAATAATAGTCTTCACTTACTCTTTTGTAGGTCTTGTTGACCCCTAAGTGGGATTCTGCGGAATGAGCGAGGTCTAACAAGGAATGTCTTAGAGGTTGAGGAATGACTATTTGGTGGCAATCCCTCCAAGTATGGTTATTATTAATCTGTGGTGACCTGAAATGCCTGCAGAGAATACCTTTATTCACATAGAAATATGGCAATTTAGGATTTTTACTGGAATTCTCACCTTTTTCCAAAGTTCACTAAGGCTGGGGTCCTATTTCTGTAGCTTAGTAAACTATTTCTTACTTACGTTTACTAAGTGTAAGGCCTCCATAGTTCTTACAGTAGTTTTACTCTTATTTGTCAAAGGTCCTGCCCTGAGTTACAGCTGGTGGAGATTCTATGGACTCGCATTCTTCTTGGATTACGAATTCAGGATCTGAAATAATAAAATTAGTTTTCACCTGTGACCCTGCTAGATTATTATCCAAGATCAGCTTTACTGGAGAGCATGGCAAGGCTTGTTTTAACAGAGCTACTTAAGCCTTTCCCGTAAAGTAAGGACTAACAATTTCCACTTCAGCAAGAGGCAGAGTCCTGGAAAAGGTTAAATCTGAAATGGTTATAAATTCCTTAGTATAAGTTAAATTCTTCGAAACTAAGTCTGCCAATACAGACTAAGAGGAACCAGAGTCTCTGAGGCACTTCAGTGAAGTACCATTTACAGTAACATCACAAATAAATCCTTCAAATGGCTGCAACCCTTCCATCGGAGTAGTCACATGGCATGTGCTCGATGACTGGGCATTTTTACCTTCTTTTGCTTTTGAAGTTTTGCACTGGGGAAGTGGATAGTTTTCAATAGTGTGGCCCTCTCTCTTGCAGTAAGCACAGGATACCTGGGGAGATTTGGAAAAAGAAGGAGATGATTTGTTAGTTTGACCCTTTTGTGATTTATGGATTAAGTGGTAATCATCGGCGAGACTAGCTGCCTTCGTTACCAGTGTTTCACCTTTAAAATTAATGAAGGTTGAGATATGAGTAGGCACTTTTCTCAAAATCTCTTCTAGAAGAATAAAATTCTTAAATGATTCGAAGTTATCAACACCTGCTCGTTCTAACCACTTATTCAACTGCTTATTTTTGACACTACAAAATTCTACATAAGTTTGGTTGAAAGTTTTAACAGAATTTGTAAAATTTTGTCTATACCCTTCTATGGTAATGGAGTATGCATCCAAGATAGTTTTTTTTTTAACACTGTATAGTCTTTTCACTTACCAGTTGTGAAGCAACAAATGCAGCTTTACCCTTTACTTTGTTCCTGATGAGCAAAGACCAGAATTCTACTGGCCATTTTAAGGTTTCTGTGATTTGTTCAAAGTTCTGGAAGAAAACCTCGGGATCTTTCTCGTCGAAATCAGGTACAAGATTACTTACTTTAAAAAATTCAAACGTAGCAGGGAGTGTGGCTTCCTTTCTGTTACTTGAAGAAAGCTCCTGGAAGTTTTCAAAAATATATTCGTGAATTGTATGAATTAACATCAAAGGAGAGTACATACACAGATAATATGGTTCTGTTTAGTTAATTATTGGAGGAATTTTAAAAGATGATAGAAGATTTGAATGAAGAGAGCAAAATGCTGGAGTGAAAATAGATATGAATACAAGTAAGATATTGCTCAATAGAAATTCAGAGACAGCAAATAAGGGCTATGGACGAACCTCTGGAGGTTTTTAATGAAAATACGAGCTTAGGACAGACAGTTAATGTTTCCCCAGGACATGA
>NC_090733.1:28985534-29000534 GCF_036898095.1 Palaemon carinicauda
GACCCTTATACCACTCGTAATCTATGCAATACACCCTTAACAATAAGACATTTTTTATATCTCGTTCTCCCTACACTGATAATAGAAACCTGTTAAAGTTTGCTATCGCATGTTTCATACTGTTGTAATTTCGTGCCATTCTTGCTCTCAGCTATCTGTATATAAGCTCGTTGTCTTGTTAAATAAACCTCACTAGGATTCTTGTCACCTCTCTGTTAGTACCTTACAGCCACCTCGGGCAAAGGTCTTTTGCTCTATGTATCAACAATAAATTTTTTTCAAGTTATCTCACCCTTTCAAGGTCTCCGGCTCCCAATATCCCAAGTGAAGCCTTCCAAGGTATCTCACTCCAAGTATCCCCAGTAAAACGTTCCAAGGTCTCTTGTTCCCAGTATCCCCATTAAAGGCTTCCGAGGTCTCTTGCTCCTAGCATGTTTATTAAAGTCTTCAAAGACATTTCAAACTCAGTATCCCAAAACCTTCCAAGGTTTCATACTCCCAGTATGTCTAGTAAAGCTTTTAAGGTATCTCATTACACGTAAAACCTTTCAAGTTCTCTTACTGCTAGTATGCCCAGCAAAGCCTTACAAGATATTTCACTCCCGGTACACACCGTAAATCCCCCCAAGGTCAATTTATCCCAGTATTTGCAGCAAAGCCTATATAGATATCTCACTTCTAGTATTCCCAATAAAACCTTCCAAGGTCTCTTGCTCCCACTAGTCCCAGTTAAACTTTCCAAGGTCTTTTGCTCCCAGTATACGCAGTAAAACCTTCCAAAGTTTCATTAGCCCCAGTAAAACCTTCCATGATTTCCTGCTCTCAGTATCCACCATAAAGTCATCCAAGGTGTCTCTCTCCAAGTACCCCTAGCAAATCTTTCTAAGGTATTTTGCTCGCAGTATCCTCAGAAAATCCTTTCAAGGTATCTGACTCCTAGTATCTCCAGTTAAAAATTCCAAGTTTTCTCACAGTAAAGCTTTCCAAGGTATATCACTCCCAGTACCCCCAGTATACCATCCAACGTCTCTATAGTAGAAATTTTTAAGGTTTCATACTGCCAGTATCAATAGTCAACCCTTCAAAGGTATTCCATTCACAGTATCCCCAGTAAAACATTCGAAAACCTCTTGCTCTCAGTATCCTTCATATATCTTTCCAAGGTATCTTGATCAAAGTATTCCCAGCAAAATCTTCGAAGGTCTCTTTTTTTCCATTATCCACGATAAAGAATTCCAAGGTCTCTTGCTGCCACTATCCCCAATAAAAACTTTCCAGGTCTCTCAATTTGGTAGGCCTCTTGCTTCTAGTATTTCCAGTATCTCACTGCCAGTATCGCCAGTAAATCCTCCAAAGGTCTCTCGCCACCAGTATTTTCATGAAACCTTTTAATCATTTAAGAATCATTTAAAAATTTTTTGACCCTGACATCTAACAAAGTCTTCCAAAAACTCTTACATTCATGAACCAACACCAACAGATCAACTGGATTAATATGAGCGTTTTGTAATTAGATTTATAGATATCTGGATAAATGAATTAACGTATCTCGTGACGATGGTGACACTAAAAGAATATGATAATTTTGATGTCTAATTCAATCAGTTTATCATATATTGTATAATTTAGACATTCTGATTAACGTTAGGCTTTTTCATCATCAGTAGATTAGTTTTATGCCATTTATAGTAGGAATAGTAACCATAATAGATGTTGTTATTCTATTGGCATTATTATGTTATTTTATTTCCATGCTTTACGTAGTCAAGGAACTGTATTTATACATTATTAGTGTCAGCTATATTATAATCAATCAATTAATCAATACATATATATATATATATATATATATATATATATATATATATATATATATATATGTATATATATATATATATATATATATATATATATATATATATATATATATATATATATATATATATGTATATATATACATATATATATATATATATATATATATATATATATATATATATATATATATATATATATATATATGTGTGTGTGTGTGTGTGTGTGTGTGTGTGTGTATATATATATATATATATATATTCAATTAATTATCATTGTTATTCAATAAGTACATTCTCATTAATGAATGTTTCAATCATAATAACATTTAATATATTCACATTTGAATGCATCGAACTAAATGTTACAAGGCCACCCAGCAAGGAATTAAAAGAAAAGAAATGACAAAGTATAACTCGATAGTAAAACTCAATATAAACATTAATGTAAAAATAGATAATGAATCTAATTCTATCGAATTTGATAGGGTGAATAATGGATAAAATACGTTTTGAATACATTTTATCTAACTGGCAGAACCACAATGGTAAGAATATTCATATGCATCCTATACTGTTGAAAATGGTCGTGTGAAGCAATTAAATATATTTAGACGTATTAAGCATCATTTTGCATAATTAGAAGATACGTTACTTTCATCAAATGTTCTTGGTTTAAGAATTTGTGAAGTAAGTATGATGTTTAAAAATCACCTTTTAGGAAAATTGTGGAGAAAATTCAAGATTTTTCCTTTTTAAAAATTATTAATGAATAAAAGAGCGATAATGAGTAAACTATTATTCCACATTCAAACTATTGGGTATCTCATATGTAAAATCTTTCGAATGCAAAGCATAAAGATACACAAGACACCAAATGAAAAGTTTGAATTTTTATGCTAAAAACTAAAGCGTAAACAAACTGGTCATTTTGGGGAAGCAAACTGCATGTATTATTCAAATCACAAAATTAAACAACACTGTTTTAAATTAGGAAAGATTACCCCGATTTAAGGGAAGAACAAAGACATGTCCTGTTTTCAACAAAAACGTGATAAACAATGATATACGAAATGAGATAATGCTACTACATTATGAGCTGTGGAACATTAGACCATACAAACTTGATAATAATTCTTAATGATAACATAATACCTTTCTCCTTTCGGAAAGACGCTAACAAGATTAAAAAAAAGAGATAAAAGTGATTCTGATTCCCTAACAAATTTAACGATTTGCGTCTAGTAGGTGAAATATTAGTTGAAAAGATAAGATAATGTTCTTATATTTGTCCATATCATTCGATGGATATTGTTCCACTGTTATAAATTGAGCTTGTACAAAGACTATTATTTGCTTTTAAATAACTTACTAATCTAATTTCTTCGTTTCACTTGGCATAAACTAATTTCTTGCAATATAATGTTATTTTTATTACTTTATTCAAGGTACATTAGGTACAATAATCGCAGAAACAATTGTGATATGAAATTTAGTTCTCTTATCTATCGATAAAACTTTCACAGTTAATATATTCACTTACCACTGACTGAAAAAAGCGTTGTGATTCAATAGTTATCCCCAAGCAGCTACTTTATCAAGTTTGCCATTATAGTAATATGTATTATTTTGGACGATCCTCTTACTTGTTAGTAAAGCCAGAAATAATGACAATCAACTCATCTGTATATGTCACAAAAATAACAAATCATTTTAGTCAATATATCTTTATGAAAGCTTAATCTTTTATGGTGAAAACAATTAAATTTTGCAATATATTGACAAAGCTTTCCATGTTGGATTTTTACCTGATTATGTGATAGGATGTAGCATACTTACATATATTGTGTTCGTCGTTGCTTTTCCTTTTTGGTGTTTAATTAGAGAGCGTTTAATATTAATTTTTGTTATCCCTGTTACAATATGAAAATTGTCGTTATAACTGCTTCCTATTACATTTTTATGGACAAGTCTTGGCACTTTGGAAGATTCATTGCATCATTTGAGATAAGGCTTTTCTAATTGAAATATTTGTAATGATCGTTCACCTACTGTTATTTAAATTCCCATAAGATTTAATATAAATCGAACAATAATCTAAGTTTAGTTCTACAATTCATTATAACGCCGGTTTCTTTTTCTAAACCGAGGCAAAAATCCCCCTACTAAAAGAAAGATAATCCTCCATAATCATTAGGAAAAAATTAAAGCGTTTTCTCAGCGTAGTATAATTTAGCAACAAGCTCATTTTTATCTATTAGAGATAAAATGTAAGAGAAAAACGCCATCAAAATAAAAAAATAAATATTTTATCTATTTTTCCATGCATTTCCTTCCTTCCCACGCCTCTATGGCGAGTATCTTCCTTGCCCAAGTCACGAACCCGGATTTTAAGAAAGGTTTGTAGCATTTTTGGAAAGAAGTTCACTAAATATGAACAGCCTGGATTAAAACTCTCACGTCTGAGAATAAGGTTAAATTTGCATAGAAACTTTGTTGCATTTGCCAGAAAGCCGCTACTTGTTAGGATGAAAATTTTGGGTTTTTTATCTTTTTGGATCTCTTAAAAATTACTTATGTGAAGGAAAGTCAGCTTTTGTTTTATTGAATAAACATTACTTGTAATAAATACTACTAATGCATTAGCCTCGACATTTATTTGGGTTTATATTCTCATAATATATTCCAAATAGATAATGATTAATTTTTTCTTTTCGAATCAGTAACTTTTTAGTAAATATCAAGACCAATGTAGCAACTACAAAAAACTAATAAAATACCTCTTTTTTTATTCTACTTCAATGGAAAACTTTACGTTAAAATGTAAGATTATTCTGGAAAGTGGTTTATATAAGAAATTTTTCAATATATTTGTGGTGGATTGTAGAATTCATAGTTAATTGTATCTTAAAAGGCGACTTGTGGTTAAAAAAAAAAAAGATGGATGGATGGTAATATGATTGCAAATCTTTTTCCGTCGAAATTTATTTATTCCATTTCAGTACTTAATTAACATAATTTCAGATCCTCGGAATATATTCAACTGAAGTTATTTACTTAAATATTGTATTTCAGTTGTATTTTATCCTTTTTCTTCAATTTTAATAGCAAAGGTTACATTAAAAGACATAAGAATTAATTTAAAATCTTTCAATATTATAGTTTTTGCAAGAAATTCCAACAAAAGGGCAGTTAGTCAAAACTACATAAAAGTTCGACAATTAGATGACCAAATATATTTTTTTGGAAGACTGCATGACAGTCTGGCCATCATTAACAGATATATACGAGAACTAATGACCAGTAAGTCTACATGATTGTCATATAGACAAATATAATCAAAACCGAGAAGCCTACTTTGCTTTACTTCTAAGGTCAGGAATGTCAGAAAATCAATGTCTACACCATCTCCCTAATGTGACAAAGAGCAAGTGTCCGTCTATTTATATCTACACACACACACACACACACACACACACACACACACACACACACACACATATATATATATATATATATATATATATATATATATATATATATATATATATGTATATATATATATATGTATATAAATAAATATATATATATATATATATATATATATATATATATATATATATATATATATATGTATATATATATATATATATATATATATATATATATATATATATATATATATATATATATATATATATCCTTGGCAATCCCAAATGAAAGAGGAGGTATTCATACCCTATTAAGGGCGTTACAAACACACTCCCACAAACTGCAGAGCCAGCAGGTTATAGTTATGAAACGGGGAGGGGATGGGATTCTTCAATCTGTGTGTGTGCGTGAGCGTGTGTGTGTACAGTATATCTATGTATATTAGTTATCGGATAATACTGATAGTTCTCAAAGAGGTTAAATTAAACTCATATTTGGAAGAACTGTCTTGCTTTCTTCTATTGAAATCCTTTATATTAAATTATAATACTCACAGATACAGTTTTATTATAAAACCAATATTTTCAGACAAAAATAGTTTTAAACTAAAGAAAACGTTCAATATCTAAGATCCTTTAAGGGTTTGTGGAATGCTGCATTTTCGGTTTTCTAACTCAGCTTTTTTCCTGATACCAAAGCGAAAGAAATGTAAAAATGAATTAAAACTCTAAGCCCTCCCATGCAAAATCTTTCAGTATCTAAAGTTCTTAAACTCAAGAAAGCATAGATGATTTCTTATTTTTTTATTCTAAATCAAGTTAAAGTATCAATATTTTGTTAAATAATTTGGATGAATTTCAAATCATGAATTTTCAAATGAACTTTTACGTCATATCTTCTTCCATTATTCTTTTAAGAATAACATAAAAGTGATAAATTAATCGCTAAGTTGTTTGAAGATGGACCAAAATGAGGTCGTAATTAAGGGTAGTGAGATATTATGGTTACATCAGACAAGCAAAAGTTGATCGATCATCCACTCGCCCTAAAATCCTTTCGATCGGGGGTCTATAAATTTCAGTTTTCAGATAATTAGAAACGGATTAATATTGAACACAAGCTAGCACAGTTACTCTGAGTCTAACCGTCAGGGTAAGATATTGTTTGAGAAAGTTCGGTTTTCAGGAAACAGCTATTTTCAGAATATTTATATATTCATATCTTTTCCTCAGCTCCTTCTGCTCCTCCGCTATATTTCTTTCAATAGATGTGTGCATCTCCATATAGGGTCGGTATTTCCCATCGGCCATTTTACACTCGTCGTGTGATGTGAAAACCTCCCTTGAAAAGGGTTTTGCTTAGAAAAAAAGAGGTTGAAAACATACATTGTTACGGCTGATCGTTAAGTTTAACCTTTTGCTGTAAATAGGCAGCACTGCAAATTCCTTTGAATAAAGGTTGTAATGTAACTTGTCAAAAATGTTCCCTTCCTTTAACGAGAACCCGGTTAAGGGCTTTCATTTCCCTTTGCTTAAAATCAATTAGTAACATCTAGCGAATAATAAATATGAAACGTCGTAAATAGAATGTCGTAATATATAAAAAAAAATATGCTAGAAACCTATATTCCAAAAGAAAAAACAATTTTTTTTTCATATGTTTAGAATTATGATACAAGATAGTATAAGCAACATATCTACATTATTAGCTTCTGATATTGAGATGCAAAAATCTACATAAAAACATATGTTTATCATATTGTAGTTTTATACGGGAAATGATGAAAACAATGGCTATAAGATTAATTATTTTTTAGAGACTAGTGACATGAGCATAAAGAAGTTTTTGATGCAAGGGATGAAGTAAATTTAGATTATTTCCCAGAGAACAGCACTCAAAGTGTGTCATCTGAATGCTTATTCAGAATATACAATTTAATTCCGGAAAGACCTTGTATAAAACCCAATAGAAGTAAGTTTTCTCATAAGTTCCTCTTTGAAAAGAGAAAAGGTAGCAGTGTTATCACCACGTAATGAATAGCTAAAACTGGCATGAAAGAGCCTAAAAATAAGCATGAGGCCAAGTCAAGTAGTTGATGATTCAAGATGTTCACTTCGTTTGACGTTAATACTGTCATTTAGACAGTTTCAGTCGTTAAACTTTCATAGCTTCTAAGGGTTAAAATTCCTTGTTTAGAAGCATATTTACAGCACTATACGTTGACAATGAAATACCAATATGTATTGCGTTTTCGCTCTAAAAGCTAGAAAAAGAAAAAAAAAAAAGCTTTTTAAAAATCATACATCAGAAAATATTTCAAATGGAACTTTTTTACAAAAACATTTTAGATTTGAAAATTGTACAGAACTGAAGATTTTATTTTTCGTTTGTAATTAGTTTAATTTTTTACTTTATTGATTTCGTTTTTGCGATTATAGATCAAAAGGAATCTGATTTTTTTTACGAGTTCTTTACATCAGAAGAGAAGTTGCACCCTAATTGACAATTATCACGATGGAGTAAATATTTTAAACCTGATTTTCATAAAATTACATAAAAACGTTGGTTGAAATGATTCGTCCTTTTATATATATATATATATATATATATATATATATATATATATATATATATATATATATATATATTTATATATATTTATATATATATATATATATATATATATATATATATATATGTATATATATATATATTATATATATATATATATATATATATATATATATATATATATATATATATGTATATATATATATATATATATATATATATATATATATATATATATATATATATAAATATATATAAATATATATATATATATATATATATATAAATATTTATATATATGTATATATATATATATATATATATATATATATATATATATATATATATTAATATATATATATATATGTATATATACATATATATATATATATATATATATATATATATATATATATATATATATATATATATGTATATATATATACATATATATAATATATATATATATATATATATATATATATATATATATATATATATATATATATATATATATATATATATGTGTGTGTGTGTGTGTGTGGGGGGGGGGGTTGGGATGTTTATTTAAATAGAGAGAGAGAGAGAGAGGGAGAGAGAGAGAGAGAGAGAGAGAGAGAGAGAGAGAGAGAGAGAGAGAGAGAGAGAGAGAGAGAGAGAGAGAGAGATTGGCACACTAATTTCTGTATGTATATTGATCAGCAGTGGTTTGCTGTCAGTAATATATTTTATTTACGTACATTTTGGCAATTAAAACCCTGGGGAAATGTATTTTGGATTTTCAAAAACAATAGAATTCTTATTTCCAGACTGATGATTAGTTATACTGGAATAAGTAATTATTATCCAACGCAATCAGTCAGTGATATATATAAAATGTTCAGATTTAAAGAAAAGAATTGATAGTAGAAGAAGAAATCTCGAAAAACATTAATGAGAAAAAAAAAAAACAATGATCTTTCCCAACTATTGAAGTGAATAAATAATGAGTTTATTTCCGAAACTTGCAGGAATTTTGAAATGGAAAGTATAATCGTACAGTTTCCTTAATTCGTTTTATTAATCCTTACTGTACTGATTATTATTATTATTATTATTATTATTATTATTATTATTATTATTATTATTATTATTATTATTATTATTATTATTATTAGCTAAGCAACAACCTTAGCTGGAAAAGCAGGATACTGAAAGCTTTAAGGCTTCAACATGGAAAGTAGTCCAGTGAGGAACGAAAAGGAAATGAATAAACTATAAATGAGAAGTGGTGAACAGGAAATATAATAAATCCTAAGATCGGCAACAACGTTAAATTGATCAGTCCCATGTAAACTTTGGAACGAGACTATATTCAATCTGATCAGTAGAAAAGAATTGTGAAGATCATTCCATAATCTGGTCACAGCTGAAATGAAACTTCTATATATACTTCGTAGTATTGAACCCTCTGATGGAAAAGCCATGACTCTTAGAATTGAGTCTGTGGGAAACGTCCCTGTTTGACGGCCTAGGGAAGGGTCATTTGGGGAATCCTATAGATGAACCCACTAAGTTATTAGCAGTTATTATCTGGTCCTCCTGGTCCTAGCTTGTTGAGGGGGCCTTGTACGGTGATCATATGTATATGTGGTCAGTCTCTTGGATGTTGTCCTGCCCCTTTGCCTCATTTACAAAGCATATTAAGATAATGAAGCTCCAATGTGGAAGAACTGTCTTAGTTTCTTCGATTGAAATCCTTTATATTAGATATTCAAAGATGCAGTTTTATTATAAAGTCAACGATTTCAGACAAAAAGTTTTAAACTAAAGAAAATATCAAAGACGGACACTCAAAAAAGAAAATCTCGATTTAAACTGCAAGAAAATAGTAATTTTATTTGCCTGTGAATCCCGTTTAATGACTGTGATCTGAACAGGGACTTGGATAATTTATTTAGAAAAGGAACCTTCGAAAATAGAAATCTCGCAACAGAAATTTCACGGATAAGTTGTCTCCAATTACTAGAGCTTCATATTTGGAATTGGTGCTGATAAGGTCATTGCAAATAGCGATATAGAAATCGGAAATTACATATATTAGTTACTTAAGTTGGAATTAGACAAAATAATGAAAGATTAAAACGTTAATTCAAGTAAAATAATCATGTTTTTTTTTTCTACATATATGATCGTGGTAATATAAAGCCGGAGCAAATTCTTTTTCCTCTACTTTTGACCATATTAGTTCGACTGTATAGCACAGTCGGCTGTTTGAGTCATCTCACTCTCTCCATTTGTTTCTATTCCTTGTATCTTCTTCAACCAGTCCCCCATCTCTCACCCATCCTCCCCGTCACCGGTATGTTCTTAGCTCTCTTGACTGGTTCCTCCTATTCACCATGGCCGTGGTATCTTAGACGAGCTACCCTAACCTTATCTTTTACGTTACATATACCTTGCATTCTTCTTATATCTTTGCTCTCCATCCTTCCCAGTAGTGTAATAATGTACATATAAAGAGTATTTTTTTTCCAACGTTAATGACAAACGTCAAGTTTATTGTCTGTTCTATTGAGAATAGCAGTGTCAATCACCCTAGCAGTCATGACGTCGTATTACCCCCAAAATAAATCAGTTCGTGTCTTTTCAACCTCCTTTGTGAATTTTTGAAACTGGCTTTACTTTGAGATTATTATTATTATTATTACTATCCAAGCAACAACCCTAGTTGGAAAAGCAAGATGCTGTAAGCCCAGTGGCTCCAACAGGGAAAAATAGCCCAGTGAGGAAAGGAAATAAATAAATGAAGAGAACAAATTAACAATAAATCGTTCTAAAAAAGTAATAACGTCAAAACAGGCATATCACATATAAACTATAAACAACATCAAAAACAAATATGTCATAAATAAACTATAAAAAGACTGATGTCCGCCTGGTCAACCAAAAAGCATTTGCTCCAACTTTGAACTTTTGAAGTTCTACTGATTCAACTACCCGATTAGGAAGATCATTCCACAACTTGATAACAGCTGGAATAAAACTTCTAGAGTACTGCGTAGTATTGAGCCTCATGATGGAGAAGGCCTAGATATTAGAATTAACTGCCTGCCTAGTATTACGAACAGGATAGATAACCCATTACAGTTCATAATACCCGGTTACATGATCAACATTGAATTGAGTGATGGAATTGTGGATAGGACTGTGCATGACTGATCATCATTGACTGTCAAATCATATTATCTTCACAAGTTTTTACTAAGTAACTTCTATTCAATATCCCTGCCATATCTACACAAAAACTTCTTTTTAACGTTCCTCATCTGAAAAAGTAGAAAAAAAAAAGGCTGAAATAATTTCCCTCTTTCGGATAAGAACTATATAATTATATAGCCTCATAAAATTACATCCTCTATTTACAACAAATAAATTCATATGATGCTATAAATATTGATCGTGAATAGAACTCTTCTCATTCCTATCACGTATTCAAGAAAAAAATATTATAAATAAATTATAAATAGATAAAGTAAAATACCGCCATAATCGCATTGGTTATTTCATAATGAAATTTCTATCGTTTATTTAAAAATACTTTGAAAACTGCCAACTGTAGTAAAACACTCGATTTTTTCATCGAAGTTTTTTCTTGAGAATTATTTGATTCTTGTTTCCCCTTACAGATAAACTTTCAACCACAAGATTTTTACAGATCTCTTTTCAGAATGTGTTGTTTGCTTAAACACTAATAACAAACTTTTTTAAAACTTTATTTTCTTTAAGTATTTATCTAAACATTTATGCAGATATAACCTTTTTTTACAGGAGCTGTAATATATTACGATTTATCGGAGAAAAAAATATCAGTTAAGCTCTCGGTCACATATATCAACAAAAAAACATTTGCATACTGCAATTAACCTCATTCCTTCACAATCTGAAGCACCACCAATATTATCACAATCATTATTTAATTTTCCGCTCTGCCACCCTATTGTCTCCGTAAGAGCAGCCAACTGCTCGCGTCTTCATCATCGTTAACAGGGGAATTAGAAGCAATCCAATGGTAATGAATTGCAAAAAAAAAAGCAAATGCTCCTTAGGGGCAGCCTCATCCTACATCACCTGTGGCACTAATCACCTCTAAAGATTCCCCGCTCCGTTTATCTCGGTTAAATGACGATCCCGTTCTCATTCCGGGAAAGGTCATGGAATGCTTATGGTTTTCGGTGTAGATGTGATAAGTGGATGTATTTTTTTCATCATGAGGTCAGATCAAGTCCCCGGAATATTGGGGGAAAATGTTTGGAATGGATGTTCTGAAAATATAAGCATCTCCTCTATAATGTTATTATCATTATTAGAGTTCTATTGTTATTACTCATATTTATTATCAATATTATTATCCTCCGGCTTTTGATCGCCAATAACTCAGTGTTGGCTCTCAAACTGGAGCAGCAATAAGACCCAAACTGGGGAACTATAAATCAAGAAAATCATGCAGGTGCCTCCAGCGCCCCCTTTGCACTATATATATATATATATATATATATATATATATATATATATATATATATATATATATGTATATATATATATATATATATATATATATATATATATATATATATATATATATATATATATATATATATATATATATATATATATGTATGTATGTATGTATCACTCACTCACTCACTAAATCCCGTCCAGAATTCTCCGGGTTGGGTCCTGCATCTGATATCGCCATTCTCTCCATAGACTCCTATCCAATGCCATCTGTGCCAGCTGCTGAAATGTCTCGCCTCTATTAGCTTTCTTGAAGGTTTTCACCCATGTATCTCTTGGTCGTCCTCTAGGTCTATTTCCGACCACTTGACCATGAAGCACTATCTTTGGCCATCTGTCCTGTTCCATCCTCTGTACATGCCCAAACCATCTCCTCTGAATATCTTCCACTCTAATCAGAATTGTGTCCTCAACACCAGCCATTTCTCTCACTCTCTCGTTCGTAATTCTGTCCTCCCATCTTACACCACAGATTCTTCTCAGACATTTCATTTCAAAGGCTAACAACTTTTTCTCTTCTCTCTTCTTCAGTATCCAGCATTCAGCGCCGTATATCACTGTGGGGATTACTGTTGCTCTTAATAGCCTAATTTTCAACTTAATGGATATATTTCTATCTTTCCAGATTCTTCTTAGCCTTCCAAATGCTTTCTTGCCACTTGAGATTCGGTCTTGAATTGCTCTTTCCATCTTTCCATCTGCTGTGAAAAACACTCCCAAATATTTAAACTCATTGACTTGTTCCACTTCTCCCTCTGATAGCTGTATTTCTAAGGCCTCTCTCTGGCGTCCAATTTTCATACTTTTGGTTTTCGCTCTATTTATCACTAATTCATACCTACTGCACTGCTCCTCCACCATTCTCAACACTCTCTGAAGTTTCTCCTTAGTTTCTGCTAAAAGCACTATGTCATCTGCATACCTCATGTTAGATATTTTTGTCCCTCCTATATCTATTCCACCCTCATAATCTCCAAGTACCATTCTCATAACCCATTCCAAGTATAGGTTGAAGAGGTGTGGTGATAGTGGGCAACCCTGTATAACCCCACATGTGGCTATAAACTCTTCTGTCAAACACTTTCCTTTTCTTACTCTAGCCGATGTCCTTTCATACAATCTCCTGATGGTTTCCAGTATTTTTGGTTCTAATCCCCATTCCTTCAAAATCCTGATCATTCCTTCCCTCCATATGGAGTCAAACGCTAGCCTGAAGTCAATAAATACACAATACAGATCTTTTTCCTTCTTCCATAGTTTTTCTATGATTTGTGAGAAGGTGAATACATGATCAATTGTTCCTCTACCTGCCCTTAATCCTGCTTGACCCTCATCAATTATTTCCTCTTCTTGCCTTACTATTCTACTTTGTATGATTTTTGCTAAAACTTTATAAGCATGTGGTGATAGACTGATCGACCTATGATTTTTTGCATAAGGTCGTGTCCCTTTTCTTGTGTGTTGGAATTATAATGTTTTCAGTACAATCATTTGGAGCTGCTTGTCCATATACTATATCCCTGCATAAATCACACAACCATCTTTCTACCATTTCACCGCCAGCTTCAAGCAATTCCTTAGGTAGTCCATCTATTCCTGGTGCTTTCCCACTTGACATAGCTCATAAAGCTTTTCCCACTTCTTCTATCAGGAGATCTGGCATTTCCTGTATGCTCCATAGTTCTCCTCTTAGTTCTGGATAATCTTCTCCAGTTACCCGTCTTCCGCTTCCTTTTAGTTGTTCCTCGTTGTGCGTTTTCCAGATCTTCTGAACATCAGCCGTTGCTGATACCTTGTTGCCATCTGCATCTCTTACAGCAATTCCATTGTTTTTCCAACCCCTTGTTAATCTATATCTATATATATACATACTGTATATATATATATATATATATATATATATATATATATATATATATATATATATATATATATATATATATATATAAATAAATATATATATATATATATATATATATATATATATATATATATATATATATATACACATATAAAACGATTGCTTCTTGGGATCTCAAGAACTGCTGCATCAGTTGCCTTCAATTGTTTGCTGTAGATACCTTGGGCCATGGTCTATTGCAGGCGCAAGTTTGAGGTAATTCTATTTTGTAGTTTTTTATATCACAATGATGTCAAAAATAACCACCACATGGTCGAATATGCTAAATCAGAAAGTACCTAGCAGATTTGAATCAATATTGGTGAAAATGTAGAGGGTAATGAGACAACATAAAATGTGCAATATGAATGACCTTAAACTTAACCTCAAGGTCACAGGATTATGTTTTTGAGAAATTTTAAGTGATAGCAAGGGTAAATTGTGTCTGGAGTTCTAAGAATTGCTTCAGCAATTCTAATGTTCTGTAGTTATCATTATTATTATTATTATTATTATTATTATTATTATTATTATTATTATTATTATTATTATTATTATTTTTATTAGCTAAGCTACAACCCTAGTTGGAAAAGGAAGATGCTATGAGCCCAAGGGCTCCAACAGGGAAAAATACCTCAGTGAGGAAAGGCACCACGGAAATAAAAAGATATCGAGATATGTAATGAACGATTGAAATAGAATATTTTAAGAACTGTAACAACATTG
>NC_090733.1:29005534-29015534 GCF_036898095.1 Palaemon carinicauda
TTCAGCCATAGTGTTTCCTCTCAAACGTGCATAGTGTTTTCTCTCAAATGTGTGTGGTGTTTGTTCAAACATTGGAATTTTTGTGGTTCAAGTTGAAAGAAGTGCGGTGCATTTGTTTTTGTGATTGGCCCCCGATGTGATTAGGTTAAAAAGTGAAGTGCATTAATTTTGCTTAACCGTTTGGTAAACTTGTGTGAGCCTGAAGGTTGTAAGAGTAACAGTTAATTATATCTAAATGCAATTATAGCTTATTTCCTATTATGTTAAAGAGTCAATTTTTTTTATCAATAGTCAAAAAATCAATATTTTCATAGATTAACTTCTAGTAAATCAAGTGATTGTAAAATTCTCAAAGTGTCATTTTGTCTTAAGTCTAAATTCTAGTTCAGATTTAAATTTTGAGTGATTTATCTCTGGCATTACTGTTGAATTTCTGATTTTATATATATATATATATATATATATATATATATATATATATATATATATATATATATATATATATATATATATATATATATATAAACAAGCCGTATACTTTAGATACATTAATGTCTGGATTCTCTTAACCACCTCGGGATCAGAGCCCCAGGCAAAATCACACGGAGAAAAGAACTTCTGACTGGCCGAGAATTGAACTATGGTCCAGCAAACTTGTAGAGACAGTGACTACAACTTGGCCAAGTGGTAGTCACTGTCCCTACAAGTTTGCCGGAGCAGGGTTTGATTCCCGGCCGGTCACAAGCTCTTGTCTTTGTGTGATTTCGCTTGGGGCTCTGATCCCGAGGTCGTTCAGAAAATCCAGTCATTAATGTATAAAAAAAACGTATGGCTTATTTGAATATGAAAAACATGCATGAATTTGCAAAAATTTATCATATATATATATATATATATATATATATATATATATATATATATATATATATATATATATATATATATATACATATATATGTATATATATATATATATATATATATATATATATATATATATATATATATATATATATATATATATATATATATATATATATATATATATAAATTTTACAAAGTGTATTATTTCAATCTCCAATAGTTAATATGGCGACTTACAAGCAAAGTGACTTAGAAGCGAAGTAAAAGGTTGATTTTAGAATAGTTCCCGTTAAAAGAAAAGTAATCACTAAGTTTTGTTTTGAGTGTAGCATAAAAGAGACTTTTAGATATTCAGTTTTCATATATTTCAACGTCTGGGAGTTGCTTATTATTCTCAAAGCTTGGATATATTCTCTTGTGTATCCGATTATGTAATATAAAGCAGGTGAGTCTTTGAGCTTAGGAATTTATGTAATTCGCTAGTCATAATAATATATATATATATATATATATATATATATATATATATATATATATATATATATATATATATATATATATATATATATATATATATATATATATATATATAAGAGAGAGAGAGAGAGAGAGAGAGAGAGAGAGAGAGAGAGATCACAGAATCTGCCTGAGTAATATATGTTAGTATATATAATTGTATACACACGTAGATTTAATCATATACTCTTAGATACATACACACATACATACATTGAATTAAAAAACACTCATTCATTTGATATGATATCGGAGAGAAGATTGCATATTATGCAGTGGGAGTGCCTATTTTACGAATAATAACGAGTAGGGGAGTATTTATCAGACGCATGCTAATGATTGGGTGTTTATTATCATAAGTGTAATAATGACCAGGAAATGCATATAATACGTGACACCATTTGCATCCAGCTTCCTTAGGAGTCCACTATTTTCCCCTCTATATATGTACGCTCTTTTGCAGAAGTTTTGGGGTTATATTAATTCCTACCTTCTCAAGGTTTCTTTTCAATGACTTAGCTATGGTTCATAGTGGTTCTATGATTACTGGTACCACTTTTACATGCATATTCCTTTTCCTTCTCAATTCAAATTTAAAGTCTAAGTACTTTTCTATTTTTCTCTCCCCTTATCATCCGATGCTCAGTAATACAATTGGTTAATTATTAGTATGATATAATTGGTTTGAAACGATATTTTACCGTTTTTCGTTGCCTTGTGGTGTCTGGTCTATGCGGTTGTATCACCCTGTCCGTCCTTATACTGTAGTAGTTTAGCCTGATCATTTTTTAACACAGCTTAGGGTCGATGTTCGTTTGATTTGTTTCTGCTTTGTATTCCATATTTTCTACAGAGACTCCCCGGGGAGGATTTAGCCAATGGGTCATGTCATTTCTTATATTAATGCTATGCAGGAGCTGAACCTTCACTGGCCATGTGGTTAATGTTTTCTTCTATTGCCATATATTTCCTGCTCTTTGACGAGATGTTATATCCGTCATTTGCTCGTTAAATATATCTTGTTCTTAAGGCCTCATCCTATTCTACTGTTATCATCTCTTAAAGGTTCTCTTTTAAGTTCTCTCTGTAGCTACTGCCGTGTTACCATATTGGGCAATCCTTTCAAATTGTCCATAGATTATTTTTTTCCTTTCTTCTTGTCTCTTCTTTTCTTGTTCTCTCTTTATACACTTCTGGTTCATCATACTTCTTTATCAAGCTTTCTACTCATCCAGTCTTTGAATATTCATCTTCACTGGTCTTTAAGGTACTGTCCCAGTGATATACTTTTGAAGTTGACACAATCTTCTATACTGATGAGTCCTTTTGCTCCTTCACTCCGCAGTATATAGAGCCTGTCAATATTCGCTCTTGAGTGAAGTTTAGTACATGTTCATTACCTTTCTGGTTTTTCTATCCAGCTTTTCCACTCCAATATTCCAGCAATGTACCCGATAACTGACACTGCCCAGGTGTTTATAGCCTTAACCATATTTCCAGAGCTAAGCTTTAATTTCGGTATAGCTTTTATTCTTTACATGTATTGTCTTCTAATCTTTTCCATCATCTCCTGGTATTTCACTGCCTCTCCTTTTACTACCCCGAGATATTTATAGCCTGCTTCATTTATGTCTTTGATGACATTTCCAACTGACAGCCCTGTCCCTTCAGTCTTTATTACTTTCCCTCTCTCTCCATGTAAACTAGGGCACAATTTTCTATTTCAAACTCTATCTTGATGTCTACTGATGCAATTCATACTATCTGGATTAGCATGCCTATTTCCTTAGGATCTTTCTCGAACTGCTTGATACTATCCGTGAACATCAGGTGTTTATTCCGGTGCCTCTGGTCTTTTCCAGCACTCATGTCATGGCGATCATAGCCACTACGAACAGTAGCGGGTATAGTGAGTACCCTTGGAAGATTCCTTTCCTGATGTTAATATTTGCAAGCCGTTCTCCAAAACATGTAAGTATAGTTTTCCAGTTTTGCAATGTATTCATGAGGAAGTTGATAGTGTTGTCCTCTGCACCACATATCTTTAAGCATTCTATGAGCCATGAAAGTGGAATCACGTCAAAGGTTTTCTCGTAGTCTATCCATACCATACTCAGGTTGTTTATCCTCATCTTGCTACACTTTATTTTAATTTTCTTTATTAGTAACTGTTATTATTATTATTATTATTATTATTATTATTATTATTATTATTATTATTATTATTATTATTATTATTATTATTATCATCTCTTCCTACGTCTATTAACGGAAAGGACCTCATCATCACACCACGCATCATAGTCCTCAGCCATGTATGCCTGGAATCTTCCAACTCTTCTAATGCCTTGTTGATCCCAGTTGAAAGTTTGCTGAACAAAGCTCTCTTGTGGAGTGTGAAAGATCATGTCCAAACCATCTCTATATACCCCTCACTCTAATCTTATCTATCTTATAATTTCATTTAGGCCATGAGCCAGACCCCCCAAAATTGACTGGTCAGTACCATGCAGATGGAGTAAGGCTCACGGTGATTTTTAGGAAAATATATGTCCCTAGATATGAAAAAAAGGGTGATAGTGTATAACTATCGGCCATCCCTGTGGTATTTTCTAAAATTGCAAAAAATACTTTTTAAAGGACAACACAGTGCCAATAATTTGCATACTGGATACCATCTAATGTAGTAATAAGAGTATGGAACATTTAAGTGGGTTATCAATAACATTTTCAAATAATGACTAATAATGTGTTAAAATCAGTAAAAAAGAATAAAATATTGTCATAATTGCTTGGAGTTCAAAATTCACATTATGCGTTGTTGTCAAGTTTTCGAAAATAAAAAACTTCCAGAGTAACACTTGACTCCTAAAAATCTTCATAAGGACCACAGCATTGGAATATATTAATTATTTACCAAGTAATGGGATATTGTGGTTGTTTCAACACATAGATTAATCAATTTTTGAACAAATTATAGTGTTTGAACATTTATGATTTTTCGTCCACATTTGGTAGCTCAATGTAATTTTGCTTTGACTATACATTATGATAAAATGAAAAGACCAGCATTTAAGATACTAAGAGTAATATTTAAGAAAAAATAAACATCCAAATATATCAAAAAGGCCTAAAAGTAGTGGGTACCTTCAAATATTATTGGCATCCGTATTACCCAACAAAATTATTATTTCTTTTGTCGTAACATGTAATGTACTCTAGTTGCTAGTAGTCTAATAAATGTTTTAATGTAATAGAAGAACAAATAGGAGATGAGCCCTAAGAGCCAGCTGGGAGACATGGTTTGATTCACAAGGAATCACTAAGTAATGTTGACCCAAATGAGCAACTCACCAGTCCACAGTTTTTGAATCATGGAAAACCATGATGAATGCTGCTCAAGTAGGAGATCATTCCCCTATACAGAAGTTGACATTGCTAAATCATTGACTAACAAAGAGTATCCACTCAACTTCTACCATAGGAAATGAAGAAGCATTTTTACGATGAAAAGACATCTGGACGCCCTTAAACGTAAAACATATTCAAGCCAATCAGAGGAAGTTGTTGCTGGGTTTTCCAAGGCTAAGCGACCGGTAAGGTGATCTTCATCAAAACTATGCATCTATGGCTACACATGCATTTTTTTTGCATGGGAACATCAGCTCGGAGAAAAGTAGTCCAATATGTGGAGTTCAGATTATACCCGACTCTTCGAGCTTGTACAACATGCAAGCTTGATACAAAGATCTTAGCCATATTGATTAGAGACATAGTTGCAGCTGGAGCCCATTATCCTTTTACCTGCTACATGGACTAATCAAGACCAGCATCTGGCCTATGCATGACATCTACCAGCGTATTATGATGAGATGACCAAACTGGGAACCAACTATCCAATTGTGTATAGGGTGTTCATGGATGGTTCATTCTTTGTACAACTATCCAGTTGCATCACGTTTGGAAGCATTCCCGCTGGTCAAGCAACTGAAGTTGCTTTGAACAACGATACACAAACCCCCGGAGGCACAGCAAGGTTTAATCTGAAACCAGGTGCAGTAAAACGCTCTTATATTAAGGCAGAATGCAGAAGTGCTTTTCTTGCCCAGAAAAGGGAAATGATTTAAAGAGACATGAATCAAATGTTCCGTGTACTGAGCTGCACAAAAAGCGTCTGAGGAAAGATGAAGTTGCTATTTTAACAATTGTGCTGCTTGTTGATAGTTTGGAAAATCCATTTTAAAAAGCCCGAGAACTTATCAATATCTCGATAGCAAAAATAGCCCTGGATGTCATCTCCTCAGATTTGAAAATGGCAGACATTGGAGTTGAATACTGCACTCGGGGAGGGCCAACAAATCAAACGCTCTCATGATCCAATGAAAATGAACAAACTGAAAACCAGTAATTTAGGCAAGGAAAACAAGTCACCCTGAAAGGCAGATCCATGATTCTTCGAAGTAAAAGAGCCTTGTTTGGTTACATTGTTGTAATGGCCCAAGGACTAAATCTGCAGATGGCTGATATACTATCCCATACTGTTGGTACATTACCATGGGCACTGGAAACATCAGTGTATAAACCAACAAGGCTAGTCTTGCTAGTTATTTACAAAAAAAAATGAAGCTCTTGTTCACCAATTTCCTAATCATTTTGCAACAATAATAGACAGAATGACCATGGTCCACAAGGTGAAAGAGGATCAAACCAACTTTTGTGAAATTGCCAAGTTTATTTTTTTGATGGCTCTGAAAGACGGTTGCATTAGTGATAGGATTAACATTGTTTCGACACTTTCAAAGATGCGTCCATCCAAAACTGTGCAAGGCTCATGCGAGAAGAGGAGCTTGGATTAAAGCTTCAGGATATCACATCGTCACAAATTGTAAGGCATTGGAAAAGGTTCTTATCCCATGTTAGGAATAAATCTAGCTTTATATCATTTTTGGTGAATAAATGGAAGAAGCCAGATTACAGTAAGTATCTGAGTGGAAAGGTCTTATTTGTAATAAATGAAGAGAAGTATTACAAAATCACCACGAAAAAACACCGGGAGGTCATGGAGCAGCGGAGTACACACTAGGAAGCAAATGGTCGATACTTCCTTCATACTGCTCATGCTGCAAATCATGATTATCCAGCCTTTGTAATCAGCTCCGACACACCAACGTACTCCTCATGGCATTGGTGTTTGATACTGGAATTGTATTAAAATTGTTGCAGAAATGTGGTACAGAAGAACGAAAATGACTCATTGTCATTACCAAATGGACCTTTAGGAATACATGCTTATAAATGTTGCGACACTGTCGGCACATTTTCTGGCAAAGGCAAACTTGAAGTGCCTAGCAAAGCTGTCGAAGAAACGTTCGTCGAGTTAGGATAAGATTAGCAATGAGCTCAGGGATAAGATGAAGCATTTCACATGCCTTTTATATGCCTCCAAGTCTGGTACATCGAAACTCAATAGCCTTCGATACCATATTTTCTATGCATTCGAAAGCATGCGCAGCGGGCCAATTACCAGACAGCTATTTGAAAAAGAAGCCTTTGGAGGCATCCAATGACCCCCAGTTCAGTTGGAAAAGGATGTAAATGGGATGATCAACAAGCAAGAACTCATACTGTGGACTTGATCAATGGACAGCCAGCAACCCAGGTTCTCTTGTATTTGTTGCCCTGTGATAGTTCCAAGAGCTGCAAGCTACCAAGTTGTGTCTGCATTGCAAATAGACTAAAATGTGAACTTCCCACATGCAACAATACACCTTTGTTTGTCGAGGCAGATGGCTACAGCCTTGATTAGAATGATACTATGGATTGTGAGCCAAATATGCTGCGCATCTGAAAGGAAAGACACATGACTCGGTCTAAAATATCTTGTTTTATGTAATATACAATACTATATAACCACTTTGCTTATTTGAAGCATCACATATAATGAAATGTCTAGAATGTGGGTGGATCAGACAGAAGGGCAGGTGGCACTGTCTGACGGGATATTTCCATTATTTTTACACAATACAGTAGGATGTTACATACTTGTCACTTTGTCTAGGCATGATACCTAGTTAAACCAGAATTACGCTGAGATACCATATATACCAAAGGTACGAAAATAAATCTAATATTGTCAAATGCTATATTTTTTTCTAAAATATAAAAATTCAGGGTATGGTTGAAATATGTGTTCAAATAATCGCAATATTAGATTGCTAAGTAAAAAGATTATGTATTCCAATGCAGTGATTCCTTATAAAGGTTTTGAGAGGTCAAATGTTACTCTGGAAGTTTTTTATTTTAAAATTACTGACAAAATCATACAATGTGAATTCTGAACTCCAAGCAATTTCGACCAATTTAACATATATTTCATTAATATCTAAAACCTTGGTTGACATCACACTCCAATGTTCTATATGGTTATTGCAATATTAAGTGGCATCCAGAATGAAAATTATTGGCACTCTACGATCCTTAAAATTGTATGTTTCCAATTTTAGCAAATATCGCATTATTCATCGAAGCAAAGCAGGATTGTAATAATATTTTAGGCAATAACACGGGAATGGCCGAGTCTTATACACTGCTACCATTTTTTTTTATTTACGGACATATATCTTCCTAAAAATCACAAGGAGCCTTACTCCATTTCTGTGTTACCAACCTTCCCTCTTGGCTCATAGCAAAATTTCTGATTCTTTCGTGACATTTGTCTTCCAACATTCTTCTGAGGGCTTTGGTCTCAAGTATACAAAATCTGTTGGATAATATTTCATTGTCATACCATGACTCAGGTCCGTACAATAACACTGATCTATCTTAATTGATATATAGCCTGATTTTTGTATGTAATTTTAGGCGATTTCATTTACAAATCTATCTTAATCTAGCCAATATCTAATTTGTTTTTTCACTCTTTCTTTAAACTCTAATTCTACGGACTCTGTATTAGATATCAAGTTCCTAAATATTTAAATGATTCTTCCACATAAATCCCTCCAATAATGTTTCATCTTTCATTGCCTTTCAAGTTCTCATCATCTATTTATCTTAAGCCTAACCTCATGTGATATTTCCTGCGTTAAGGTAATCAAGTATTGCAAATTATCAGCATGCTCTAGGTCAGCTAATTTTCTATTACTAATCCAGGCCAAATATTTTTGCACCATCCTTAACACTTCTATGCATTACAAAGTTCATGAGTAGGATAACCAACATAGGTGACAACATATTCCCTTGGTGTACTCCACTGCTCATCGTAAACTCATTTGATAGGAATCCACTAACATTAACTTTGTACGTGATATGATCATGAACAGAATTAATCCAATTTATATATTTAGAAGGCACTCCATAATAATGCAGAAATCTCCACAAAAATGTCTGGTGCACACTATCAAAGGCTTTTTCATAGTCCACAAATGCCACCAAAAGTGAATTTCACATTCTTCCCATTATTGTACATTATGTCTTAAAATTTAGATTTAGTCAGTGCAACTTCTACTTTTTCTAAATCTTGGTTGCTGGTCTCTGAGCTTTCCATCAATCTTTCTCTCTAGTTTCTTCATAATAGCGATAATATATATTTTTCAAGGAAACTGGCGTAAATGTGATTCTTCTATAATTATTGCAATCAGTCTAATCTCTTTTTTTTTCCTTTCTTTCTTCTTTGCCATTTTCACCAACACTCCTAGCTCCCAGACATGGGGTTTTTACCAAATAATATTGTAATAATAATAATAATAATAATAATAATAATAATAATAATAATAATAATAATAATAATAATAGTTGTAGTAAACTGTAGCAAATTAACGGAATAGAATTATATGAGGATAAAAATTAAACAAATGGAAAAGCAATGCCTGCCTATTTTTTTTTAGCAATTAATAGGATGCATATGTAAATCAGATTGATCATTACTTCCTATAAGAATTAATTTTCACTATTTACTCCTCACTGAATTACTAAGTCTCGTCTGATAACAACAACAATCATTCGCTTGTGACGGTGGATGATAGAGAGAGAGAGAGAGAGAGAGAGAGAGAGAGAGAGAGAGAGAGAGAGAGAGAGAGAGAGAGACTCTGAAAAACTGACAGAAATATGCTCACAATTTCTTCCCGGAAATAAAGTCAATGGCCATCTTTGACCTTATTTACGAGGCAGGAAAACTGGGTTACACTTGATTCCTCATTACGTGAGAGGGACTTTGATGTGGATTAGAGAGTGATAGAGTTCTATAACCTCAGAAGAGGGCTTTATGCTACTTGCGTTTGACTAATCAATCCCTTTAATAGACGACCTGATAACTTGGGAACCATATTTAATGAAGACACTTTCCACTCTTAGAGGTCTTGCTTTTGTAAAACGATGTTACCTAAGAGATCAATCAAAACAGGGTTACAGGGTTATTCAAAGTCTAAACATACATTCAATGCTTTATTGTTTCTATATTATGTGTTTGATATGACTTCAATAAGCACTATATTGCTACGTTACAATAATATCAACTTTAATGAATTGTTTCAATAGTAGAACTTGAGTGTCCATTCCCAAATATATACTTCTCAATCATACATTATTTTCCTTTTAATTCGTTTCGCCTGTATTACAATTTC
>NC_090733.1:29020534-29025534 GCF_036898095.1 Palaemon carinicauda
TAGTTTGATTATTTTTTTTATTTTAGACAAATTGTATTTTAGACATCTTGTTATTAGACAAATTGTACTTTAGACAAATAGTTTTAGACGAATTGGTCTAGACGAATTGATTTAGAAAAATTGTATTTTAGACAAATTGTTTTAGACAAATCCGCCTAGACCCAAAATTTGTATAGGGAAGTTTGACAACCCTCAAACACCCAACTAATCACTTACAAATACTAACTCAATAGACATATTATCATTCATATGTAATAAAGAAAAATATTTAAATCTTATGCTTCGTTTATTAAAGTGCAATAGCAAGTTATGTGTTTTGGTAATCAGCTGATGACACGCTAACTCCCTTCTACAAGCAAGCAAGCAGTGTAGTGGTCTCCTAGCAGACGACGCTATTACAGTACATATTAGTTGTTTATGCAGTATTTATCTATTTTCTCATATTTTGTTGATATTTTGTAATAAAGAAATATTTTGATAATGATTTTGTTGCCGGAGTTCCGAAATAATACAAACAAACAGTTGCTGAATACGACCTTGGAAAATAAAAAACCAAAAACATTTCACTGTTAGTTGAGTGCAGTGTTACCAAGTTAGCAGAAAACTAGAACTAGTGTCACATACAGTGGCAAAAAAAGTCCAACTAGTGGAATTTGTAGACTTCTTTGAATACTAATTATGTTTGTGAGAAAATGTGTAGGCTATATGATAAATTTGAAAAATATTACTAGAATTTTACTTCTTAACAAAATTTGATTAACATTTGGCAACACTTCTTTTATGTAAACAACACCAAACAAGTAGTTGTTGTGGCAACTACGACTGATTTCAGTGGTTTCTTCTATTGATATGCATATAAATTTGGATAACTGGTGTTCAACTAATTAATATTAACTTAAGGTTTTGCTAATATACCTAAAATACGAAAAGTTACTGTGCTAAACAAAATCTCACTAGAGTGTCGGGCCAGGAATTGCTACTAGGAATTGTAAAATCTAATTTTTTTTTTCCAAAAATGCTTTGTTAATTCAAGGGTGCGTCTTACCACTTGTAGCCTCTTATGACACGGGAAATATGGTATATATATATATATACACACATACATATATATATATATATATATATATATATATATATATATATATATATATATATATATATATATATATATATATATAAAACATGATTTCTTATCGGGAGATTTAATGTAAATACTTCCAATGTATTAAATCACAATAATATCTATTTTTGACAAGAAAAAAATTATATTCAATTGTCTTACATGCAAAGAGAAGTTTCTATCAATACATATAAAGGTAAACAGTATGAGAATACAAACCATGATGCCGAGAATAGTGAAAAAAATATTGATGCAAATGTTTGAAGATTCAATAGGAATAATGTTTGGTTGAAATCAAATGTGTTATGATGAAGCATCGGATCAACACATGACAGGGTTTTATCCTGTGATATAGAGTATTTAGAGTATGTTACTGTAGGAAGATAATTTCTACAGTTTTGTCAAGCTTAAGCAATTAGATGCAGGAATCGTATTACATAGGAGACAGAGAGAGAGAGAGAGAGAGAGAGAGAGAGAGAGAGAGAGAGAGAGAGAGAGAGAGAGAGAGAGAGTTTGTATCTTTTAGCTGTATGTCATGATTATTAAGGTAGCTATTTATTGCAAAATATCGCTTATTTCATCTTCTATTTAAACGAAATTCCTATATACAGTATTCATAACATTATCCACCCTCATAATATAATGAGTTGCACGATTCCTGTTGGAAAGTCTTTTACTTTTCCAAAAATGAATGTCAACTTTTTCACTACTTTGAAATTTTTTAACAGATTCATTATTAATTAAAGTTCCATTCTATTAAGTAAAGAGAATCATAGACTGTTCTTTATATTTGGGGAAGCTAACAGCTCAATTGGAACTTGGAAAAGGAAGAGATTTTATTGAATATATAGTAGCAAACGACAAAAGTGGCTGTTTGTCATCCACTGCATATATATATATATATATATATATATATATATATATATATATATATATATATATATATATATATATATATATATATATATATATATATGTATATATATATATATATATATATATATATATATATATACATATATATATATGTATATACATACATATATATATATATATATATATATATATATATATATATATATATATATATATATATATATATATATATATGTAGTAGGTTGGCCAAGGCACCAGCCACCCGTTGAAATACTACCGCTGCAGGATTATGGGGTCCTTTGACTGGCCAGACAGTGCTACATTGGATCCTTCTCCCTGGTTACAGTTCATTTTCCCCTTGCGTACCTATACACCGAATAGTCTGGCCTATTCTTTACATATTCTTCTCTGTCTTCCTACACCTGACAACTTCGAGAGTACCGAAGAATACTTTTTCTTTCACGGGGTCAACTACTTCACTGTAATTTTTCAGTGGCCACTTTCGTCTAGGTTTGGGTAGAAGAGACTTTTTAGCTATGGTAACCAACTCTTCTAGGAGAAGGACACTACAAAGTCAAACCCTTGTTCTCTAGTCTTCGGCTGTGTCAAAGCATCTGTACCATGGTCTTCCACTGTCTTGGATTAGGGAACTCATGCTTGAATGTACACTCGGGTGTACTATTCCATCTTATTTCTCTTCCACTTGTTTTGTCAAGATTTTCATAGTTTATATTGGAAATATTTATTTAAATTTTATTACTATTCCTAAAATATTTTATTTTTCCTTTTTCCTTTCCCCACTGGGCTATTTTCCCTTTAAGAGCCCCTGGGCTTATAGCATCCAGCTTTTCTAACTAGGTTTATAACTTAGCAAGATGAAATATATATATATATATATATATATATATATATATATATATATATATATATATATATATATATATATATATATATATATATATATATATATATATATATATATATATATATATTTATATATATATATATATATATATATATATAATCTCTGGACGCATTAGTTTCTGTGGCATTCTCATAATGAACATCATTACGTACAACCCTTTTAATGATTTAATTTACATCATGCTTTTGAGGAAGCTATTAATTTATAGGTAATTGTACTAATTAGTAAAAGTGAACAGTTAGTTTAACTCATAATGAGCCTGAAAACTCTAATTATCTCCTCAATATAGGCATATTAACAAAGTGGTGAGAATTCCATTACTTAATTAACTTGTTATTCGTTTATACTATCAACATTGACTTCTTTTCTCCGCAATTAGATTTTTAGTCCTGATAAACTAGGTTTTAACTGAGAGAAGAGATGAATTAATTAAACAAACATCGAGTTTATATACCAGGATATGCAGACAAGAACGTCACACAAATATAATTAAAATAATACTTTAGTTAGCATGGTTACACATGTTGGTTCATTATATGTGCAGGGAAAAATGAGTGATATAAAAGCTCCGTTGAGAATACGAAGAAAATGTTCAACCATTATGCTGACAGCAGGGTATTAGGTGGTTGTCTGATGTAGGGTGACGCCCTGGATATTCACTAATCATGTTCACAACTCAGAAGTGAAAGTGTTACCCCAGACAGAAGTAATATGCTCAAGGGTATCGAATCTCTCTATACACCCTGAAGATTAGGATAATGTACATGAGGCTGATCTTACAGTTTATACGGGAATGGGTTCAGGCCAACGAGTGGAAATGTTGGTATAAAATCTACTATATCAACGTGACTGTGGGCAAAACAACGCTTAGGCTGAGGACAGGTACCCACTGCTGAGTCCGTGTGTAGACGTACTTTTCATGTTTGGCATGAGGTAGAGGTGTGGATCAAATTCTTAGCATCCTTAGTAATTCCGTGCTTAATGAATTTAGTTTTCAATAGCTGTGCAGTAGATCGACGCAAAGGATGTGTTAGGCCATAATTAAAATAAAACACCTGTTGGAGCATGGGAACTTCTATACCAGGTTATGATCTACCAATACGGACATCATAGGGTGAGGTGGCGTTGGAGTTGTTGAGGGAGACGTCTTCCCATTGAAGGGATTTTCAGGATATCTTACATGTTTGGTACTCATTAGGCATTTGCCAAGGCATTGTAATCTAATCCCAAGTGAATGGTGGTAATTGTGTTTCTTGACAATGTGTTGGCAACATAATTAATTATTTTAGGGACACGTTTGAGGGTGCAATTGTATTTAGCCACTGACGAGAGATATCAGCTTTTACGTGCGGACCAGGCATTGGACTTTTGAGGGAAGCTGGGTACCAGAGTCATCAGGTCCATGCGAATGATGAAGGCCGTACCATCTACGAAGTGGTGAAAAGGTTGTATAGTCAACTGTACCACTAGCAATTCATGGTTAAAGGTAGAGAAGCCAGATTCCTGCGTGGACAGTTTTCTACTAGCCAGTGGTCAGAGCTAGCCATTGACCACCTGTTCAAGTACTGTACCAATAGCAACATCAGTGGAGAGGAGAGGGGCATGTGGCATGGGAGAAGTGAGAGCAGCAGTGGTTGATAGGACATTCTTAACATTGCAGAAGGTTGCTTCTTGAAGGGAACCACACTTCAGGTCTTTTCGCTTGTACTTGAGAGAGTCGTAGAGTAGGGCAAAAGTGATGGCAATGATTGTCAGGAAACTCTGATAATAGTTGATAATAGCCAAGAATTCTAGTAGGATTCCGACGGTTGAGGGCGTGGAGAAGCTCTGAACAGCTGCTTCTTTCAAAGGGAGGCAGTGGACTCCTTCAGTAGCAATGCGGTGCATTAAGAACGATACTTTGTTGTCTCCAAAGCTACACTTGTCATACCAGACTCAAGGACGTTTTGTTGTAAGTGAACAATAGTATATTGTCCATGTAACATGCACAGGAGGGGAGGTCACCTAAGATGCCATCTATGAGGCATTGAAAACTAGCCCCAGCATTACAGAGGCTGAAACATGAGTAATTTAACTCAT
>NC_090733.1:29035534-29048034 GCF_036898095.1 Palaemon carinicauda
GGAAAAGGCATGACTATTAAACATTAACTGCATATCTAGTATTACAAACAGGATGGTGCTATCCGGGCAGATCTGAATATAATGGATGGTCAGAAGTATGAAAAATTTTATATAACATGTATAACAACCTAATTGAACGACGGTTCCAGAGATTGATATCTAGATCAGGAGTAAGAAATTTAATACCCCTTGAGTTCCTGTCCAAAAAATTAACATAAGATTCAGCAGATGAAGACCAAACAAGAGAAGAATACTCGAAACATTGTAAAATGAAAGAATTAAAACACTTCTTCAAAATAGACTGATCACCAAAAATCTTAAATCTCAATTAGCCAATTTTTTGTGCAGTTGAAGAAGAGAAAGACCTACTGTATAGTGTCCTCAAAAGTAAATTTACTGTCAATAATCGCTTAGAATTCTAAAAGATTAATACAGAGTTCAAGAACCATTTTCCATGTTGAAATCCAGTTGTTGAGCTGCTGCTCAACTTGAGCAGCAGTTCTTTACCTACTTACAATCGTAGTTTGAGTTTTATTAGGATTTAACTTCATGCTCTATAATTTGCACCATGAACCAATTTTACCTAGAACTCTTTTAAGGTATTCAGCCGCCACAGATCTGCATTCAGGAGATGGAATTGGTGCAAAGAGTGTAGCATCATCTGCATATAGTAGGACAAACCACATGTCATGTATATATAGTATGAAAAGTAATGGGCCAAAAACACTACCCTTGGAACACTAGATATCTAATTCCTGTACTTAGTATAGTGCCCATCAATAACTCTTTGTGATTTATCACTTAAAAATTCCTTATTTATACCGTGAAAAGAATTATTCCCTCTTAACTGTTTTAGTTTGAAAACAATGACCTTATTATCACGATCAAAGGCTGCACTAAATCAAGGCCAATCACTCAAACTTCCTGACCACAATCAAGGGATCACTGTACTACACTGGAGGTTACAAGAAAGGCATCAAACGCTTCAAGGGCTTTAAAAAAGCCAACATTGGAAACTAAGGAACAGATGATTACCTTCAGCAAACCTATTTAGAGGTTTCACCAATACACATTCAGAAACTTTAGATAATATGCGAGTTGAGGAAATTGAGTGGTAATCACCTGGAATTGAGCTACCACAAATGCATTTACATCATGGAGTGTACTACATCACCAATTTTCCAACAAAAGCTAAAAGAACCTTTTCTTGCTAACTTGCAGAAAATAAGATAAGGTAAGCGCAAAAGAAAAAAAAAGGTTACATTTTCTCTAAAAAACAAAGGAAATATACATTTTTGCTCTACTCCCCCATAAGCATCAACGTCCAACAAGAGAATTGTAATTTCACAAGATTGGGAAGGTAAAATAGTTTTTTTAGCCTAAGGAAAACAGTGCAGATTTAAAGGTACGCCACCAATAAGATTCCTGGGTTATATCAGAACGGTTTGTTTTATGGTTAAATTCTATTCATTTTCAGTTTTAGCATAAAGGGCTCAGCGTAAAAGCTTCAAGTCGAATATAGTTATTCCAAATATGATCTTTTATCCTTCTAAAGATTATAGGCCTCCTGCTTCCCCAAATAAGCACGTCTACAATCATCCTTGAACTAGGTTTGTTTTTCCCTCGCTACCTCAGCACACACGAAGAGATACTCATATCAATTATGTTGACCTGATTCTCATTCAAAGGAACAAAAGCCTCAACACTATTATACAATTGTGATCAATTCAAGCCCGCAAGATCACTCAAAATACCATTACAGTCTTCATGATATTTCATATAAATCTTACATGAGTATGACACATCAAGGACAGACTGCTTAGTCTTCACTACTAATGAAATCAAGGCATGATCATATATCCCAACTGGAGAACCAACCTTACTTGTTATAACACCAGGGTAGTTGCGTGTATGAGGTCCAAGTAGTTACGAAACCTATGATCAGATTCACTCATGATTTGCTTACATTCTGATTTAGAGGCAAAGTTCAAAGCTCTTGAGCTATGGTGATCAGTTGGAGAAACAGAATTTAACTACCCCTGGCCTATAGTGAACATTAAAATCACCAGGAAAAAAAATAGGCCTTTCTTTCATCGCCTTGTATCCTAGCCATAATGTTAAGAAGACGGTCGAAGATAGGATCACCCTTGTCCGGATTCTGCTATATTGAACACAAATAGAAGTTTTGCCTGCCCCCAAATATTATTACCTTAATATCATGACATCTACGTTCATATCAGGGCTCATGAGAAACAGGGCACTCAGCCCGAATATACTCTTACACCACCATGCCCATTGCTTTAGGAATGACATCTTAAAACCAGTCATAAGAGAGCTTCTGAGCACAAAAGAATATCATGCCATTTCGACGCAACTTCAGGGTCTAGATTATTTGCATGCAGACAAGGAATATTGCAATACTATAGAAGTCTTTTGAAGTCTTATGAAGTCTTGGACATACTGGTCCCGAATTTCTCTCAATGTCCCAATACAGTGTAAGAATTAACGTTAATAACCAATATTATGAAAAAATTAATAATAATGACAACAAAAATATGTACAAAAATATATATAAAATGATTGATAAAACTAACGAGGTCAGACTAAAGATAAAAACTCGGAAAAAAAAATGTCATCATAGCAGAGCCCATACACCACACAAGGCTAAATATCCTCCAGGATAGCCATTTCAACTGAAGGAATGACAGTAAGGTTGGTTTGGCAAGATAAAGAAACAGATCTGGATAAAACATCTTTATAAACCACCAAGCAACCATGGCTCTTCTATTAAGCCTGTCCAACATATAAGGATAAGAGAAATGAGATAGAATAGTATGGTCGAGTTTACCCTTAAGCAATGGATCTCGAACACAGTACAGTGGGAGTCCATGGCACAGAGATTAAGGCACTACCCAAGATGAATAATGGTTTAATCACGGATTGTCCTCGATATAATGGAATTTGTAATATGATTAAGTATTTAGTATCGTTTCGATTTAGTTTTGATGTTTACGTGAAATATTGATAATTAATTAGGCTATATTTCTTTCAATAATGTGCTGTTTAACTTCATCAGATTACTATTTCATCAATTATTTAAAGAAGTATTCGATATAATTGTTTTACTTATTTGTTTCTTTCTAAGCATTTTAATATTTATATTTCTCTATATAAATTCCTAATATATATTGTAATTTATGTTAATTGGAATGGATATAGGACATATTTAATCCTAATGAAAAATGGATAAAAACTCTTCTCTTATTTTTATACATAGATCATTGCGTAATACTCGTCTGTATCCACACTAAATAATATATATATATATATATATATATATATATATATATATATATATATATATATATATATATATATATATATATATATATATATATATATATATATATAGACACATACACACACACACACACACATATATATATATGTGTGTGTATGCGTGTGCGTGTGTATAAATACACATATGATATTACGCATGCTGACAAGCGCATATATATATATATATATATATATATATATATATATATATATATATATATATATATATATATATATATATATATATATATATATATATACCGGATTTTGAGCGAAGCGAAAAATCTATTTTTGGGTGAGATGGCCATGTCGTCCTGATGGAAGTTCCTATAGGGTAGCTTCCTAGGGTATATTACAACTACGGCGATATTCCCAGAGAATTTACCTTAAGGTACCAGAATTCTAACTCCTGGAGCGAGTATCCCTCGTGAAAGGGATATCGCGACATATCAGAGGACGTATTCTTGACACGCCACATGGCAATCTGCATCCTGGACAGAGATTTCGTCTCGTAGGAGGCGATTGGCAAGAAACGAATTCGGGAAAGAAAAAGGGGAGCCGCTCCCAAGGCTTCCCTATCTTCCGATTCGTATGCGTGCCTGGCGCCAATCCTGGCGCCATCTGTATTCCTTGTAGCGTACACGAGGTGCTACAGAAACTGTATGTAGGGAGGGGTCTTACAGCCCTTTCTTAGAAAGGCAAGGGCGGGTCCATCAGGACGACATGGCCATCTCACCCAAAAATAGATTTTTCGCTTCGCTCAAAATCCGTTTTTTGGGCTCAAGCCATGTGGTCCTGATGGAAGTGTACCAGAGCATTACTGTATCTGTGGATTCTCAGAACGTGCCGTACAATCCCGGATGTAATTTTTCCCGGTCGACTAGACCTAAAGACCTAAGATGTTACCGTTATACATCTTTTCAACTAACTATAAACCATGTTAGAGCTTCCTGCCCCCTACAGGGAAGAGTCCTACTAGACTCTGGAAAAGTCTCGAAGAGTACATATACCTATGTATGAATACCAGGCAAGCTAATATAGTGGTCTCGCCCTATATTAAGTAAAGCATAGTTTGTAAAGAACCACTGCGTCAATATGAAATATCGACCAGTTCTCCGCACAATACTTGTATTGGACAAAGGTTTTATATCCGTATAGGAGGAAAACCAATGCAACATAGCTTGCATAAAGGAACAATTCTATTAGAATTATCCGAGATAAGGTACATAGATTGAATGCTCAATTATACCAATAAATTGACACAGGTGAAGGAGACGCAAGGTTCTCAAGAACCAGTTTATTGACAGGCAATAAATAGACAGGTTAACCACAATTATATATATATATATATATATATATATATATATATATATATATATATATATATATATATATATATATATATATATATATATATATATATATATATATATATATATATACATAAGAAGAGGATAACCCAAAACTTTAAGCATAAGTATGATAGTAAACAGAGCTTGTTTGTCTGAAAGAAAAAACATTAAATGCCACTTTACAGATACCGAGATATCAAAGTCATAAAAGTCTGTATTACAAATCAATGACATTAGCGTTAGAAACGCTCGGCACACATGTCTGCACTTATGCTAGGTTCACCTTTGGAAATGGAACAGTCTACATGGGCAACACAGTGCCCTCACTTAGTTTGTAGTACAGTATGTAACTACACACTCACCCTGGAATTAATCGTCCCAATTAAGACCACTGTTCCTCGCAGAGTTAAACAGTAGGGTTAACACCGCGACCCACTGCTACCACAGATCTCTTTAGTTCCTCTACTTGCTTCGCATAGTGGCGAAAGAACACTCTGGAAGACTTCCAGCCAGTGTATGAACGGAGATGTTCAAAATCCATACAATTAAAGAAATTTAAGGATGAGGCAACTTTCCTCGGATCGTGACCTGCGGGTGTATTGTCAGGATCCGCTCTGCGAATAAAATATGTGATTTTCACTCTGAGTTGATTCAGAGATAAATTTGAGCCTGATGTTTCTCCCCTGAATAGTTGACTACCCTTGAAGTCTGAAGTTCTATGAAGATAGACCTTTAGGCATTCTACTGGACATAGAGATGCATCTTCTTTCAGAGGGCAGATTCTCCAGGGACCCCACCTGTTGGTGGGTAACTCATTCTTGGCGAGAAACGTAGGATCCGGAAACAGGTTCAGTTCTCCCCCATCCAGGAACTGAACACGACCTGCCTCTCTCAAGAGGGTTACAATCTCACTAACCCTGGCCCCGGACGCGAGTGCAAAATAGGAAAATAACTTTTTGTGTCAAATCCTTTAACGCACACTCTTCATTGCTCAACAGAGAAGCGAAATGAAGAACTTGTCTAAAGACCATGAAATGGGCTTTGGAGGTGCAGAAGGTCTGAGCCTAGCACAGGCTTTCGGGACTTTATTAAAGATCTCGTTACCTAGGTCGACCTGGAAGGCATATAGAATGGGTCTTGTCAAAGCAGACTTACACGCTGAAATCGTGTTAGCTGCCAATCCTTGACCATGGAGGTGGAGAAGAAAGATAAGCAGAAGTCTGTCAAGATCTCCTGCGGATTCTTCGCCTTGACAAAAGGCCACCCATTTTCTCCAAGATGACTCATATTGCCTTCTAGTAGATTTGCACTTATATTCCTCAAGGAAGTCTATGCTGGCTTTCGAAATCCCGAAACGCTTTCTCACCGCTAGGGAGAGAAAATCATGAGCTGCAGGGTCTGGGTTTTCTGTAATGAAGCGCAGACAGTTGACTTCTGGACTCGCTGGGTCAGAACTGGATCTGGTAGCGGTACAAACTTCAGCTACAGTTCCAATGCCAGGGGGAACCACACGCTGTTCGGCCACTTGTGGGCCACTATTGCCGCTACCCCTTGAAGGATCTCAGTTTGTTGAGGACCCTCAACAGAAGGTTGTGAGGAGGGAACAGATAAATCTTGGACCATCTGTTCCAGTCGAGGGACATCGCGTCCACTGCTTCCGCTAAGGGGTCCTCGTACGGGGCACGTACAGGGGCAACTTCTTGTTGTCTTTTGTCGCAAAGAGGTCTATCAGCAGTTCTGGGACTGATTCAGAATGAAGGAGAATGATCCTGCGTCTAAGGACCATTCCGACTCTATCGGTGTGAACCTGGATAGAGCGTCCGCTGTCACATTGCGGACTCCTTGAAGGTGAACTGCCGACAGGTACCACTTCTTCTTTTCCGCCAATCGGAAGATGGCCAACATCACCTGGTTGAGAGGTGGTGACCTCGATCCTTGTCGATTCAAGTATCTCACAACTACCTCGCTGTCCATCACCAACCTTATGTGGATCGAGTGATGCGGGGAGACTTTCTTTAATGTAAGGAGCACTGCCCTAGCTTCTAGAAAGTTTTATGTGAAAGGTCTTGAATAGCTTGGACCAAGTCCCCTGGACTTTTTTCCGATGAGAGTGACCTCCCCATCCCTCCTTCGAGGCATCTGAGTGAATCGCCACCGACAGGGGAGGTGGCTGAAGAAGAACCGACTTTTTTAGATGTCTGGCTTGGGACCAAGGCCTGAGAAGAGTACTTAGCCGAAGCGGCTGGTCTTCTCAGATCTCTTCGCGCGTTTGTTGCATAACTTCTCCAAACTCCGATTGCATCCTTTAGCTGTGCTCTTAGCACTGGGTCTGTCACCGAAGCAAACTGGAGAGAGCGCAGTACCCTCTCCTGCTCGCGTCTTGATATCCTTTCGGAATCTAGAAGTCTCTTGACAGAACCCGCTATCTCCTTCCTTTTCTTCGCCGGGATGGAGAAACGGTGTGACAAAAGGTCCCAGTGGATTCCCAGCCACTGGAACTTTTGAGATGGAGAAAGTCGAGACTTTTTTCTGTTGATGTTGAAGCCTAGGTACTCTAGGAACTGGATCACTTGACTGGAAGCTTGCAAGCATTCTGTCTCGGATGCTGCCCACACCAACCAGTCGTCCAGGTAGGCTACTACCTGAATTCCCTTTAGGCGAAATTGTTTGAGAGCTACGCTCGCAAGCTTCGTAAAAATCCTTGGGGCTATGTTTAGCCCGAATGGCATGGCTTCGAAGGCGTATAGTCTTCGTTGTAGCCTGAACCCTAGGTAGGGGGAGAGTCGATGGCTAATTGGAATGTGCCACTAGGCGTCTGACAAGTCTATAGAGACGGAATATGCCCTCTTGGGCAGTAAGGTCCTTATGTGTTGCAGTGTTAGCATCTTGAATTTGCAATTCACTATGAACTTGTTGAGTGGCGACAAGTCCAGAATGACTCTGAGCTTTTCCGAGTCTTTCTTGGGAACACAAAACAGCCTCCCTTAGAAATTGATGGGCTTCACCCTTCGGATCACCTTTTTTCTCCAACAGTTCTTGAACGTACTCCTCCATAACGGGGGTGGAGTGTTGGAAAAACCGAAGGCACGGGGGTGGAGTGCTGTACCAGCTCCCGCCCAGTCCATTCTTGAGTAGGCTGTGGGCCCAGGGATCGAAGGTCCACCGATCCCGAAATTTCAGAAGTCTCCCTCCTACCGGTATCACCTCACTTGGACTGCCGTCCTGAGGTCTTGCCTTCCTGACCACGACCACCCCTGAATCCCCTTCCCCTTGAGGGGTGTCTAGACGAGCCTCTGGCTGCTCCTCTAGGCTTTGCTCGAAAGGAAGTAGACTGCCCTTCGAACGCTGGGGTGAATGCCGTGGACTGTGTCGACACAGCCTGGGGTACCCACTGAAAAGTGGTCGGGGTTTGTGCCACAATCTGGGGCACTGGGGGCAATGGCAATTGCAGTTGCTGTTGCTGTCTAACAGGCTTGGCTGGCCGAGACGGTAGTCTAGTCCTCATAGTCTTCCTCTTTGGTTGAGGACCCTCATCCGGGGAAGACTTTCTTTTGATAGCCAGGTCCCACTTCTGGAGAAGGTTTCTATTCTCCAAGGCGGCCTTATCAACAACTTCTTTGACCAAGTCGGTAGGGAAAAGGTCTTTTCCCCAAATGTTGGAGGAGATTAGTTTCCTTGGCTCGTGCCTCACCGTAGCCGAGGTAAACACGAACTCCCTACAAGCTCTCCTTGCCTTGACGAAGCCATAAAGGTCCTTCGTCACTGTGGCCAGATGAGTCTTGGCCACTACCATGAATATTTCATGGACCTTGCGGTCACTTGCCATCGTCTCGAGAGTAGTCTGAAGAGACATTGAGGCAGCCAGTCTTTCTTTTGTATCGAACTCTCTTCGCAAAAGAAAGTCAGACAGCTTAGGGAGGTCCTTGCCGAACTGACGTCCGGCAATATCAGCCTCCAACTTTCCAACTGAGAACGTAAGATGGACGTCCTTCCAGTCTTTGTGGTCCATAGGCAGGGCCAGCGACAAGGGTTTACACTCCTCTAGGGAGGGGCAAGGCTTGCCGGCCTCGACTGCTTTTAGTACAGCCAGAAAACCTTTTCTGTAAAAAGGGGAAGGCTCTAGTAGGCGAGGACACAAAGGAAGGGAGCTTCCTGTTCAATGCGGCTACCTTTGAGTTAGAGAAGCCCCTCTCTTTTATCGAGGATGAAAGTAGAGCTATGACCTCCTTCGGCTCTGTCTCCTCCTTTGAAGCTGGTTCCTTCCTCAGCCGGACATAACAGTCCGGATATGATGCCTTGCTGGGCCAGAATTCCACCTCCTCCAGGGGAACTGAGCCCAGCTTATCCGAGAAGACGATCTTTCCAATCATCATCGGCATGTGCTCAGCATACCTCCATGGGTTAGCATCTGAGCACAAGGGAAGGTCATTCACATTGAGCTTTTTCTGGGGCCCATGTGATTCTGCAAGGCACTGCATTCGCAGTTCCATTGCAGCCGCCTTCTCCTGATTCTCCTTCTGCATTTGTTGGATCATTCCAACAATAGAAGAGAGGGCCTGTCCCACCTCTACTGGGAGACCGGCCGATGTTGAGGGAATAGGCTCCGGAATCGGAACCGGAGTAGCCGACACCTCGTCGACGTCTACCTCTACAACGTCTGGGGCTTGAACTTCATCCTGGGCTTCTGCCAGGAGGTCTTCCTCCAGACACTCGTCCACATCAGACATCCTGTCATCTAACTGGATGTCTTGCATCGCGACCGCGACTTCAGCATCCACCTGGATCTGAACTTAGGGGATCTCCTCTTGAGGCTGGGGAATCACTGCATCAGCTGATGCCTTAGGGAAAAGATACGCCCTCATCTTCTCACTTGGAAGATAAGGGCCAGAAGTGTTCTTTTGGAAGCCCCTTACCCAGGTATGAAGCTTCTTCCTAGCTATATCCCTTGATTCCTCCGTCCTAGGGGAATCAAAGGTCTCAGTAATCAGTTTAGTGCACACAGTACATACCTGAGGGTCCCAATACCGGAGATCATCCTTGGAGGCAGCGTATGCTGCGTGTCTCCTACAAAAGTCATGTCCGCAGAGGTTCTAGCTGCGGACGTTGCAGAAAGCACTTCCGCACTTCGGAGTGTCCTTCTGTAAAGAGAAGAAATTTCCATGAGTATCAAGTGAACTATGTATCACTGGATATGCATAGTATAGCATAACAATTCAGAAAGGAAAGACACACACTTGTGTTTCCCTCACAACCCATTGCTGCAGCCTTCCAGATAATAAAATCAAATGGTTAATCTCTTCTAGAGTAACCAATGCAAAGTTTCCAGAGGAAACAGGTGGAGCTCACACCTAAGCAATGATTTTAAAAACCTGGATAATAGACAGGAAAGAACTCACTTTCCTATCTGTAGGGCAACAGCAAAGGACTGTGCAAGAAAACACAAAAGTGTTAAAACACACTGTGCTGTACCAAAACCCTTACCATAGTTTTCTTCTTACTGTATATGTTATACTGAAGAATACTAGTACAGTATAGGGGGATACGTGCCGGCCGGCACACACCATAACTAGCTTTAAAGTATACTACTTAACAGCTATAAGGCGGCAGCACTCTGGTTCAAATGCATGTGCCGGCCGGCAGCAACTGCCGGCCGGCAACAGCCAATGTCGGCCGGCAATGGCTGCTGGCCGGCAACTACACAAGGTAGTACCCAGCTGCCGGCCACACTCTTGGTGACCGGCAGACAAGGGCTGACATAAGCCGGCCGGCAAAGGTACAAGACCAATGCCAGCCGGCAGCAAAAGAATCAGAGGACTACACCTGCCCGGCTGCCGGCCTCATAGTCCGGCAGCCGGGTCGGGTACAGCACTAGAAGAAAAATAGAATGGATGCCGGATTAAGAGTGTACACAACCTCCAAGCCCGGCAATCCGAAAGAGTGTATATAAGGAAGGGGAGAATCTAATTCAGGCTTCCTGACCAATGCCGTCTGGCGCTACAGGCAGGCATGGATGAGGGACCAAGAGAGGTCCGGGCAGCACTCAAAAATATAAGACCCTTGCCGGCCGGCAGCTCTGCCGGCCGGCAAGGGGCTGAGTCAATTCCACATCCTAACCTATACTAGGTCCAGATGTAGAACGACGTACAGTACTGTAATGGCTAGGCCATTACGGAGAAGAGGGGGAAGGGACAAGAGGGTCCTGCCAACCTTGCTTTAGTGACAGATCACCCGCAACCAAGAAACTTATCTTAGCCTAAGGGAGATCTAAGGGGGAAGGCCAGCAATACTTGCCAGCTCCCAGAGCACCAAAGCAAGGAAGGTGTTGCTACTCCCAGGGAAAGAAACTTATCCTCCCCCGAGAACAGCAACAAGGACTAGTCTGATAGATCACAAAAGAAGGAATCATATCCACAGAAACCTTCGGTAGTGACCTAAGGAGGCTAAGCCCCCTTTGTCTGTGTCCGGCCAGCGAGGGAGACTCTGCCCCAAGCCAGACAAACACAGACTCAGACTAAAAAACTCTGTTGTTCTGTCCCTCTTTGAACCATACTACAGGAACAGGAAGGTACAGTAACACCCCAGAATAGTTTTATCGAAAATAAATTCGGAAAAAACCACTTAGGGATAAGCCCAAGGCTTAAACAGAGGGAAAGGGATTGCAGACCTTCTCCGAAGAAAAGAAAGCAACCGGGGAGTATGATAAAGTATACTAAGGCTCCATAAGCAACTTAGCCTAGGCACCAAGAGAATCGATTACCTAAATCACCGAAACTCACTCGTATACTATCTTAGAAATATTCCACACAGTCTTAAATGTACAGTATAAAACATAGCCTAAAGCTTCAATAAAATTTTTATTACACTCGTAAAAACCAAAATCATGCATGAAGTACTAGGACCAAACAACTAGGCTACATGGCCTAGCGTAGGCCAGAATGGCGAATACTTCGCCAAAATAATACTAAGCACGAAAGGAAATCCTATGTAATGCTAAATAGCTAAAATTTATTAAAGCAAAACAACCGGGAATGTCGCTCTGACTAACTAAACTTATACCTAGCGAGCGACAGCGTCCAGGACGCCTTCGGTAGGCTACGGCTCTTGTATCAAAGATTAATTCTATCAATCACTCAAAAATTTACCAAGAGCCTACATTTATACATAAAAGACATTATACTCAACTTATCAGAGGCCGACGAAGACGGATAAGCCATGAAAAGTAGAATAAATCCAAGATTTGCGAGAAACACAGGAAAAAACACCGAGTTGTTAAGCTACGCAAAAAGGAATACAGATGGCGTCAGGATTGGCGCCAGGCACGCATACGAATCGGAGGATAGGGAAGCCTTGGGAGCGGCTCCCCTTTTTCTTTCCCGAATTCGTTTCTTGCCAATCGCCTCCTACGAGACGAAATCTCTGTCCAGGATGCAGATTGCCATGTGGGGTGTCAAGAATACGTCCTCTGATATGTCGCGATATCCCTTTCACGAGAGATACTCGCTCCAGGAGTTAGAATTCTGGTACCTTAAGGTAAATTCTCTGGGAATATCGCCGTAGTTGTAATATACCCTAGGAAGCTACCCTATAGGAACTTCCATCAGGATGACATGGCTTGAGCCCATATATATATATATATATATATATATATATATATATATATATATATATATATATATATATATATATATATATATATATATATATATATATATATATATATATATATATATATATATATATATGCAGTTGTCAGCATGCGTAATATCATATGTGTATTTATACACACGCACACGCATACACACACATATA
>NC_090733.1:29058034-29063034 GCF_036898095.1 Palaemon carinicauda
ATATATATATATATATATATATACACATATATATATATATATTATATATATATATATATATATATATATATATATATATATATATATATATATATATATATATATATATATATATATACAGTATATGTATGTGTGTGTGTGCGCACGTGTGTATGTTATGTGTATGTATATGTACATGTATACATATTATTTATAATATATATATATATATATATATATATATATATATATATATATATATATATATATATATATATATATATATATATATACATATATATATGCATATATATATATATATATATATATATATATATATATATATATATATATGTATAAATATATTACTTGATAGTTATTGTTATATAGGGTAGAGGTACCAAAATCCATCTCTACTAGATGTGACATGATAAGCTATTGAGAGCTTCCAATACTTTAATAGTTTGTTCCATTAAAAGGGTGATACCAACTTTGATCATTGCCGAATCCGAAAAGAAGAATGGAAACTGTATAAAAAGTTATCTAAGTATGACCCTTTCTAGGAAGGTTGTCATTGAAAACAAATAAATGTCACTTATTTTTAGAGTAATTCACAAAATTAACAACCTGTTACCATTATTCTTAATCTTCTATATGACGAGCAAGAAACGTTAACGAAACAAACACAAAATTACCTAAGCTAAAATGTTTAAAATATACTTAACTACTCAAAACTAGTGGTTGATGAAAAAAGAATATGCAGAAAATGATTATGTATTTGGTAAGTTTATATGAGAGCTCAGGAAAATAATATACCTTGATGTAAAGAAACAATTTGACTGGATTTTGTTCACCGATTAAAGCATTACTTGTTATTTGCTATGAATTACGCTCCCGAAGAGAGATATTATTATTATTATTATTATTACTATCCAAGCTACAACCCTAGTTGGAAAAGCAAGATGCTATAAGCCCAGGGGCTCCAACAGGGAAAAATAGCTCAGTGAGGAAAGGAAATAAGGAAATAAATAAATGAAGAGAACAAATTAACAATAAATCATTCTAAAATAAGAAACAACGTCAAAACAGACATGTCATATAATAAACTATCAACATCAAAAACAAATATGTCATAAATAAACTATAAAAAGACTATGTCTGCCTGGTCAACAAAAAAGCATTTGCTCCAACTTTGAACTTTTGAAGTTCTACTGATTCAACCACCCGATTAGGAAGATCATTCCACAACTTGGTCACAGCTGGAATAAAACTTCTAGAGTACTGCGAAGTATTGAGCCTCGTGATGGAGAAGGCCTGGCTATTAGAATTAACTGCCTGCCTAGTATTACGAACAGGATAGAATTGTCCAGGGAGATCTGAATGTAAAGGATGGTCAGAGTTGTGAAAAATCTTATGCAACATACATAATGAACTAATTGAACGACGGTGCCAGAGATTAATATCTAGATCAGGAATAAGAAATTTAATAGACCGTAAGTTTCTGTCCAACAAATTAAGATGAGAATCAGCAGCTGAAGACCAGACAGGAGAACAATACTCAAAACAAGGTAGAATGAAAGAATTAAAACACTTCTTCAGAATAGATTGATCACCGAAAATCTTGAAAGACTTTCTCAATAAGCCTATTTTTTGTGAAATTGAAGAAGACACAGACCTTATATGTTTCTCAAAAGTAAATTTACTGTCGAGAATCACACCTAAAATTTTGAAAGAGTCATACATATTTAAAGAAACATTATCAATACTGAGATCCGGATGTTGAGGAACCACCGTCCTTGACCTACTTACAATCATACTTTGAGTTTTGTTAGGATTCAACTTCATACCCCATAATTTGCACCATGCACTAATTCTAGCTAAATCTCTATTAAGGGATTCACCAACCCTAGATCTACATTCAGGGGATGGAATTGATGCAAAGAGAGTAGCATCATCTGCATATGCAACAAGCTTGTTTTCTAGGCCAAACCACATGTCATGTGTATATAGTATGAAAAGTAATGGGCCAAGAACACTACCCTGTGGAACACCAGATATCACATTCCTATAATCACTATGGTGCCCATCAACAACAACTCTTTGAGATCTATTACTTAAAAAATCAATAATAATGCTAAGAAACGACCCACCCACTCCCAACTGTTTCAGTTTGAAAACAAGGGCCTCATGATTAACACGGTCAAAGGCAGCACTAAAATCAAGGCCAATCATACGAACTTCCCGACCACAATCAAGGGATTTCTGTACAGCATTGGAGATTGTAAGAAGGGCATCACATGCTCCAAGGCCTTTACGAAAACCAAATTGCAAACTAGGGAATAGATGATTACCTTCAGCAAACCTATTAAGACGTTTTGCCAGAAGACGTTCAAAAACTTTAGATAATATGGGAGTTATGGAAATTGGGCGGTAATCAGTGGGACTTGAGCTACCACAAACACATTTACATAGAGGAGTAACATTACCAATTCTCCAACTAGTGCTAAAAGCTCCTCTTCTTGCTAACTTGCGCAAAATAACAGATAACTTTGGAGCTAAGAAATCTGCTGTCTTTATAAAAAACAAAGGAAAAATACCATTTGGGTCTACACCTCCATAAGCATCAAGGTCCATCAACAGAGCTTTAATCTCACGAGATCGAAAAGCTAAACTAGTTAGTTTAGCCTCAGGAAAACAGGAATGAGGAAGTTCAAGTTTTTCATTACTCTGTTTACTGTCAAAAACATCAGCCAAAAGGGTTGCCTTTTCCTTTGGACAGTGAGTGACTGAGCCATCTGGTTTAAGTAAAGGAGGAACTGTTGCATCTACACCAAAGAGTGCAGATTTAAGGGTAGACCACCATTTATGTTCCTGAGTTGTACCAGAAAGTGTTTCTTTTATGGTTAAATTGTACTCCTTTTCAGTTGAGGCATACACTCTCTGAGCAAAAGCTCGAAGCTGAGTATAGTTGTTCCAGGTCAAATCTGATCTGTTACCCTTCCAAAGTTGATAGGCCTCCTGCTTCTCCAAAAAAGCACGTCTACAATCATCATTGAACCACGGTTTGTCCTTCACTCGGTACCTTAGCACACGAGAAGGGATACGCCTATCAATTATATAAACAATATTTTTTTTTTCTTCTTTTTACAATTGTATAATATATGGTGTAGTTTATTTTCAAAATATATATGTGATAATTCTTTTGGTTAACTGAGATAATTATATATTTTCTTCATAATCTTATTTAGTATCGGTTATCTATTTTCCAAATATTATGTAATTTCTTTGGTAAATGCCGATTGCCGTCAATATTTTCCACGATAAATCATAACGAGCAAAAAAATTTAAACTCATGAGAAATTTTCGAATATCAACATTTGCCCATGAAAAAGTTGCAATCAGGACATTGGGCTTTTTTATCAGAAATATGTCATAATAACAAGACATGTAGTTTTTTCCTTATTAAAAAATAAAATACTTGGGTGGTTCATACAGTGATGAAATTCGTATACTCATGTCTTTTTATTCCATTTCCCTTGCACTATTATTGTCATCCAATGCTTGAAAGGCATATTGAGCATATTGGCATTCACTTTCAATGATTTCCATTATTATTATTATGATTTTATATAAAGAGTATATATATATATATATATATATATATATATATATATATATATATATATATATATATATATATATATATATATATATATATATATATATATATATATAAATATATATATATATATATATATATATATATATATATATATATATATATATATATATATATATATATATACAAATATGAAACAAATACTTTGTTAACTCTTTCTCCAAACCTTTTAATGTAGCTCATGCAAATGACAGGAGTGAAAGGGATTATGATATTACTATCCATATAGCAATTTGTCAAAAACAATAATCATATGGATTTTTTTTCCTTTTTTATCCCATATTTATTACTGTATGGACCTTTAAGCAACGTTTAGATACCGCCATATAAATGGCTACATACATAGTATATACATATGAACTCGTTTGTTAGGAAAATACTCGAAGTCCCTCCTCAAATATTACTTCTGACACATTCATGCTCTCTCCCCGCCACCAACCACACAAAAAAAAAAAAAAAAAAAAAAAAAAAAAAAAAAAGTAAAGACAAAAATATATTGTAGTTAATAACATATCTTATCGCGCCAATTTCATTTCCCTCTCCGAAGTTTTGACCTGAGCAATAAGTGCCCATGGCGCCTCCTCGTATGATGTGCTCCATTGTTTGTAGTGTTGTCCAACATGGACATTCTTGGTTTAGGGTTAATCCCCATTTGTGGTGATTATTTCCAGTTTGGTCCACTTTACCTTGTTATAATTAAGTTTTCCCAGTACTTCTTGGTAAGGCTTGTTCCCCTGGATAGGCCGTGGTTACAGGTAAACTGCAAGGTATAACTTTCCAATCTTTAATGTGAGATATCCATCTGCACTTCTTGCTTGTATAAATATTACTCACTTAATGCAATAAGATATATATAAAAAAATTAATATACTGACATCTGATGAGGCATGTTATTAGGGTAAGCACAGGCAAATCCAATAGCGAAGATTCGTCTCAATTGTTTCGATATTTGCATAATGTTCCCTAAGGGCATGTCACGAAAATGGACTTTTAACCTGAAAATATAAGAGAATGAAGAATCGACAGTCCGCTTTTTCCGATTACATTTGTATTTCATTTGTCTCAAAAATCTTTTATTAAATTTCCTATCACTGTTTAGAATTCACAGATCCCGCTACCAGTCTTTCTTTTCAAATCCTATAAGAGGAACTGAAATATCGTAATATTTATATTAGCAATACACAAAACAGTACATAAGAGTTTATGGACATAAACACTTAGCTATGACGGCCAACTCACACATGCTAGTTGGAATCCTGCTACAAAAACGTAATAAAGTTTGGCATGGGAGTGATCAGCGGTTTAAGAATACGAAGGTTTACCGAAAGGTGTTAATGTACGC
>NC_090733.1:29068034-29078034 GCF_036898095.1 Palaemon carinicauda
CTTTCTTTAATTGTGTAATTGTTTTCTTTTACAGGGAGTTTAAGAGTGAGTGTTTATCATTAATTACTGTATTGTTGAGGTTCAGGTGTTATTTCTGTCTGAAACTTGTGTATTAAAATTAAGTATATTTTTGTGGTATTTTCTTTGTGCCCCTGAATTGACTTTGCACTATTATTGAACTTGTATACTATTCCACCTTTTGTGGACTTAGTATGGTACTTAAGTGAATACTGTTTGATAAGTTTAGTGTTTTTGTGTGGTGGTCAAGCTAGCCATCACAAAATGGCGACCGTGACAGGATCTTTTCGTTCCTAAGTATTCACCGGTGTATGTGCAAAGTAAATTCTTGGGGTTGTTTTTCAGGCAGCATATTTTCACCTCGTGTTTTTTTTTTTTTTTTTTTTTTTTTTTTTTTTTTTTTTTTTTGTAGATTTAGTATTGTGTGAATAATAGTGGTCATCATGGTTAATGTACTAGACCTCCTTAGCGGAGAGGGGTCGCAAGAAAGGCTTGCAGAGTTGAATAGGGAAGATTTGGAAATTGTAGCAGAACATTTTGAATTGGAATATGATGTGTCAATAAGAAAGGGTGTATTGCTATTGCAAATTTATGAATGTGTTAAAACTGTAAAGGCTGGTGGGGAACAAGTGAAACCTGATAAAGCACTGTTGTCTGTAGAAATTTTGGATAGGCAAATTGCTCTGAGACAAATGGAGTTTGATATAAAAAAGTTTAAGGCGGAGGAAAGAGAAAAGGAGAGGCAGCATGAGATTGCCATGAAAAACTCAGGTTTCTCTTCTTCCTCTCCCCCTTCCCCAAATAGGTCAGTAACGCCTGCTATTAATTTAGCGCAGGCTCTCAAATTTGTGCCTAAATTTGAGGAAGACAATATTGCAGAGTTTTTTTGTATCATTTGAGAGGATTGCAGCAAGGTAGGAGTGGCCCCAAGAGTATTGGACCACTCTTATACAAAGTAAATTGATTGGAAGAGCTCAGAGGGTGTATGTAACTCTGGAGGAGGATCTGTCATCAAATTATGAGTGTGTAAAGGCTATCGTCTTGAAGGCCTATGAGTTAGTCCCTGAAGCCTATAGGCAACGCTTCAGGAACTTAGAAAAAAGTAGGGAGCAAACTTTTATTGAATTCGCAAGATCGAAGGAACAATATGCTAGTGATTGGTTCAAGTCCAAGGAAGTGGTAAATTTTGAGAAATTGAAGGAGTTAATGTTGGTGGAGGAGTTCAAGAGGTGTGTTCCGGATAAACTGAAGGTTCACCTCGAAGAGTTAAAACTAGAGACCATTCAGGAGGTAGCCATCGCTAGTGATGAGTATTATTTGTCTCATAAGAGTGAGTTAGGGGGAGTAACAAAAATGGTGATGTCCGGATGGGGTAAAGTAGGTAGGAATAATAATTCTAACAATAATAATAATTCTAATAATAATAATAATAATAATAATAATAACGCAGGGATGTTTACTAGAAATAATTATAGAGGTAATGATCAGGGCAATGCCAATACTAATATTAATTTTTCTCCTAACAGGAATAATAGACCTAAGATATATAATCCCGAGAAATTGAAAACATTGACGTGCTTCTTTTGCAATAAGAAGGGGCACGTAAAGAGCATGTGTTATGCATTTAGAAACTCACAAAATGCTAATGTTAGGCCAGTGATGGGTGTGGAAGAGAGAGAGAGAGAACCTACCCCAACAACATCCGCTGATCAATGACTACCTGGTTGTTTTGACAGATATTTGTCCTTCGGTGGTGTCTCTTTCGCCAATTCGTCCGAGAAAAGACGTGTGCGTATTTTGCGTGATACCGGTGCAGCTCAGTCTTTGATATTAAGGGAGGCATTACCTTGCAATTTTGTACCAAAAAGTGGGGAATTCGTGTTATTGGTTGGTTTTCCTGATACGGTAAAATCGTATGCCATGGAAAATTTTAATTTAATCTGCCCTTCCTTTGCAGGGAATTTGAAATTGGCCATCGTTGATAAATTTCCGGTTGAAAATGTTGATGTTGTGATAGGGAATGATGTTGCTCTGAAGAATAATACTTGTCCCATACTGATAAACCCTGATAGTGAAGTAGCAGCAGTTACTCGTTCTAGTGCTAAAGTTGTTGACGCTGCAGAGTCAACAATTGATCTAGATTTAAGTAGTTTAGAACGTAGTGATAGCGTAGTTGTAGATCTTGGGATTTTGAAGGACAAACTGAATTGGACTATTGAAGAGCTAATCAAAGCTCAGAAAAAGGATTTTCGGGATCTCCCTATTGAGTCAGGTGAGGTGACTGATATAACCGGTCCCAAATTTAAAATAATTAATAATATTTTATATAGGTTGACTAGGCCTATGGAGGCTGATAACTTTGATTATGAAATTTTGAAACAGATAATGGTTCCATTTGTTTACAGGAATGAGTTGATATCATTGGCGCATGAAAGTGGTTTGGCCGGACATTTTGGCATTCATAAGACTTCTGGCAAGTTGTTAATAAATTATTATTGGCCGAAGTTGAAGGCGGACGTAAAGAAGTTTGTCAATAGCTGTGATGTTTGTCAGAAGGTCGGTAAACCTAATCAGCTTATTCCAAAAGCGCCACTATGTCCTATTCCAGTGGTTTCCGAACCTTTCACGGAGGTCATTATTGATATTGTTGGACCATTACCAAGGACTCGTAGTGGAAATTAATATATTTTAACTATCATGGATAGGATGTCTCGATATCCCGAGGCAATACCACTACGTACGATAAAAAGTGTTAAAATTGTAGATGTACTAATTGACTTTTTTACCAGGTTTGGGATGCCTAAAATCATTCAATCGGATTGTGGTTCTAATTTTGTTAGCAGGTATTTCAGAGATAAAATTTCAGAGTTAAATATAAAATATGTGACCTCTTCTCCATATCATCCAGAAAGTCAGGGAGCTCTGGAGAGATTTCATCAAACCCTGAAATCGATGGTAAAGAAATATTGTTTGATTAATGGTTCTGAATGGGATAAGGAATTACCTTATTTTTTGTTCGCTTTTCGTTCTGTCCCAAGTCAGTCTTTAGGTTTTTCGCCTTTCAGCCTTGTGTTTGGCTATTGTGTTCGAGGTCCTCTTGATGCTGTTGGAGAGTCCTGGGAGGGAGACGTCCCTGAGATCAATTTACTAGATTGTGTGTCTAATCTAGGTGATAAGTTAACAAAGGCTTGGAAATTTGCAGGTGAAAATTTATTGTGTAGCCAAAAAAGAATGAAGTACTTTTTTGACAGAAGGTCTAAAGCACGTGACTTTGCGGTAGGCGACAAAGTTTTGGTTTTGTTACCCATTCCTGGAAATCCATTGAAAGCATCTTTTTCAGGTCCTTGGAAAATTCTGAAAAAAATTAGTGAAGTTAATTATTTAGTAGAGACTCCCGAGAGAAGGAAACCTTTTCAGCTTTGTCACATAAATATGTTGAAGGGTTATGTAGAACGGGAGAAAGTCATTCCCGTGGCAACCATAGGGAATGCTGTAGTTTCCGAGAACGATAAACATTTTTCTTTTTCAGAGGGTGAAAGTATTGATGATAATTGTTTTAATGGAAGTGAATAGCGTTCAGATAATAAGAATTCTTTGAAACATTTTTCTGGTATGGTTTCTCATTTAAGTAATGAAGAACAAAAGTCTTTAAATAAATTGGTATTTGATTATAATGAATTATTTTCGGATGTACCGGGAAGGACTAATGTCCTTGTACATGACGTGGACGTAGGTAGTGCCACTCCTGTGAAACGAGTGCCCTACAGGTTGAATCCCTTTAAAAATGAGGTTGTAGCGAAGGAAGTTGATTATATGCTAAAACATGACCTAATTGAACCTAGTCAAAGTCCTTGGTCATCACCTGTTGTATTGGTAAAGAAACCCGACGGTAATTTCAGGTTATGTTTTGATTACCGTAAATTGAATGAAGTGTCTAAGTCTGATTGTTATCCATTACCACGAATTGAGGATTGTATTGATCGTATGGGTAAGGCCAAGTACATTAGTAAATTCGATTTGCTGAAAGGTTATTGGCAGGTTCCTCTTTCGAAGCGGGCAAGGGTCCTGTCCGCTTTCGTAACACCCCAGGGACTATTTCAATGTAAAGTGATGCCGTTTGGTATGAAGAACGCGGCTGCCACCTTTCAGAGGTTAATGAATACTTTAGTCTATGGTTTAGAGCGGTGTGTAGTTTATATTGATGATATTGTTATTTATAGTAATGATTAGGAAACTCATTTAAAACGTATTAGGGCACTGTTTGAGGTTTTGAAGAAAGCAGGTTTAGTAATTAATTTAAAGATAAGTGAATTCGCAAAGGCGAGGGTCGTATATTTGGGTCATGAAGTTGGTAATGGTAAAGTTGCTCCTAAGCAAGCAAATATCGAATGTATTGAAAAAATGTTAATCCCTAAGTGCAGGAGGGATGTCAGAAGATTCCTTGGGTTGGGTGGGTACTACCGAAGGTTTGTTAGAAATTTTTCTGACATCGCCGATCCTTTGACTAATCTCTTAAGAAAGAAGGTAGCTTTTGTCTGGACTGATGAAACACAAAGGGCTTTTGATAATTTAAAAAGAGTATTAATTAATTTCCCTGTCTTAAGAGCTCCTGATTTTGACCTTCCTTTTTCTCTTGCCACGGATGCAAGTGACGTTGGTGTAGGAGCGGTGTTGTTGCAGAATGACGAGCAGGGAGTTTCTCATCCTGTCGCATTCTTTTCAAAAAAATTGTCCTCCGCCCAACGTAGGTATTCCACTGTGGAGAAAGAGACTCTTGCTTTAGTATTTGCTATTAACCATTTTCAGGTTTATCTCTCCTCCTCAGATACACCTATTAAGGTCTTGACAGATCATAATCCCCTGACCTTCATCAGCAGATACAAGAATAAAAATCAAAGATTGATGAGGTGGAGTCTCATGCTGCAAGAGTGGAATTTAGAATTTTCCCACATCCCAGGAAAAGATAACATTGTTGCCGATTTTCTCTCTCGCAGCGTTGAATATTAGTTGATTGACAGAGGGCTATGTAGTTATTAAAGGTAGTATCTGTATCGTTCTAATTGTGGTGTGTGTGCTGTTGAAGTGGGCACGTAGTGAGTAGAAGCAAATGTATATTCAAGAGTTATTAATCATGGTTTGTTTACAGAAGACTATAATGTTTTGGGTATAGTATATGGTTAATGACTATTTTTTTTTGTTATTTTATTATTTCAATATGTGATTAAATGTTAACGTACATTATGAAAAAAAAAAAAAGTATTTTTTTTTTTTGGTCGGGTGAGGAGGTGTAACTTAGTTGTCATTAATTTCTGAATTATTTAAGTTTTTAGACTTTTAATGTTAAGTATAGAAGTGTTGTATTCTTTCTTTATTAGCTTTTTGTCTCCTCACCGGTGGTTATCTTGGTGTTTATTATTGGCTAACGACTATTTTATATTTTCAAGTTGTGTTGGTTACGTGGCAGCTCTCCTTCATTATCCGAGGTATGAAGGTTTTCGCTTGGAGGAGTTGGCCTCAGTGTGTTTCTGAGCCTCCAACCTTGAAGGGCACGATAATTGCTGCTGGATTTATATTATTCATCGCCATTGCAGAGCTGCGTGGGGAAGCTGTTTAGCTTTCCCAGGATATCCTCGCTCTGCATTAAGGATTTTTATCCTATATATATTGTACTGCCCTTGGTTCAGTAAAAGCCAAGGGGACCTCTCTGCCCTAAGGTAAAGATTTTGATCATTATATTTTGTTTGCCGGGCCCACGACCTGTACTCCTGGGCGGTCTGCATTATTGGAGCATTCAACGCCATTGTTTTGGATCCGTGTTTTCTGCCACCTGGATTAAGCCTCCAGCTGGAGAGTTTATTGTCCTCTGAGGAGACCCTTAGAAGTGTATGAGGAATTTGTTAGGGATATTTAATGTGTATTTGTTAGGATATTCTTACTTTTCGTTTGCCTCCTCCTTTCTGGACCCTCTTCCCTTTTTGTATGCTTGTGTTGATGACCTTTCTTTAATTGTGTAATTGTTTTCTTTTACAGGGAGTTTAAGAGTGAGTGTTTATCATTAATTACTGTATTGTTGAGGTTCAGGTGTTATTTCTGTCTGAAACTTGTGTATTAAAATTAAGTATATTTTTGTGGTATTTTCTTTGTCCCCTTGAATTGACTTTGCACTCTTATTGAACTTGTATACTATTCCACTTTTTGTGGATTAAGTATGGTACTTAAGTGAATACTGTTTGATAAGTTTAGTGTTTTTGTGTGGTGGTCAAGCTAGCCATCACAAAATGGCGACCGTGACAGGATCTTTTCGTTCCTAAGTATTCACCGGTGTATGTGCAAAGTAAATTCTTGGGGTTGTTTTTCAGGCAGCATATTTTCACCTCCTCGTGGTTTTTTTTTTTTTTTTTTTTTAGATTTAGTATTGTGTGAATAATAGTGGTCATCATGGTTAATGTACTAGACCTCCTTAGCGGAGAGGGGTGGCAAGAAAGGCTTGCAGAGTTGAATAGGGAAGATTTGGAAATTGTAGCAGAACATTTTGAATTGGAATATGATGTGTCAATAAGAAAGGGTGTATTGCTATTGCAAATTTATGAATGTGTTAAAACTGTAAAGGCTGGTGGGGAACAAGTGAAACCTGATAAAGCACTGTTGTCTGTAGAAATTTTGGATAGGCAAATTGCTCTGAGGCAGATGGAGTTTGATATAGAAAAGTTTAAGGCGGAGGAAAGAGAAAAGGAGAGGCAGCATGAGATTGCCATGAAAAACTCAGGTTTCTCTTCTTCCTCTCCCCCTTCCCCAAATAGGTCAGTAACGCCTGCTATTAATTTAGCGCAGGCTCTCAAATTTGTGCCTAAATTTGAGGAAGACAATATTGCAGAGTTTTTTGTATCATTTGAGAGGATTGCAGCAAGGTAGGAGTGGCCCCAAGAGTATTGGACCACTCTTATACAAAGTAAATTGATTGGAAGAGCTCAGAGGGTGTATGTAACTCTGGAGGAGGATCTGTCATCAAATTATGAGTGTGTAAAGGCTATCGTCTTGAAGGCCTATGAGTTAGTCCCTGAAGCCTATAGGCAACGCTTCAGGAACTTAGAAAAAAGTAGGGAGCAAACTTTTATTGAATTCGCAAGATCGAAGGAACAATATGCTAGTGATTGGTTCAAGTCCAAGGAAGTGGTAAATTTTGAGAAATTGAAGGGGTTAATGTTGGTGGAGGAGTTCAAGAGGTGTGTTCCGGATAAACTGAAGGTTCACCTCGAAGAATTAAAACTAGAGACCATTCAGGAGGTAGCCATCGCTAGTGATGAGTATTATTTGTCTCATAAGAGTGAGTTAGGGGGAGTAACAAAAATGGTGAAGTCCGGATGGGGTAAAGTAGGTAGGAATAATAATTCTAACAATAATAATAATTCTAATAATAATAATAATAATAATAATAATAATGCAGGGATGTTTACTAGAAATAATTATAGAGGTAATGATCAGGGCAATGCCAATACTAATATTAATTTTTCTCCTAACAGGAATAATAGACCTAAGATATATAATCCCGAGAAATTGAAAACATTGACGTGCTTCTTTTGCAATAAGAAGGGGCACGTAAAGAGCATGTGTTATGCATTTAGAAACTCACAAAATGCTAATGTTAGACCAGTGATGGGTGTGGAAGAGAGAGAGAGAGAACCTACCCCAACAACATCCGCTGATCAATGACTACCTGGTTGTTTTGACAGATATTTGTCCTTCGGTGGTGTCTCTTTCGCCAATTCGTCCGAGAAAAGACGTGTGCGTATTTTGCGTGATACCGGTGCAGCTCAGTCTTTGATATTAAGGGAGGCATTACCTTGCAATTTTATACCAAAAAGTGGGGAATTCGTGTTATTGGCTGGTTTTCCTGATACGGTAAAATCGTATGCCATGGAAAATTTTAATTTAATCTGCCCTTCCTTTGCAGGGAATTTGAAATTGGCCATCGTTGATAAATTTCCGGTTGAAAATGTTGATGTTGTGATAGGGAATGATGTTGCTCTGAAGAATAATACTTGTCCCATACTGATAAACCCTGATAGTGAAGTAGCAGCAGTTACTCGTTCTAGTGCTAAAGTTGTTGACGCTGCAGAGTCAACAATTGATCTAGATTTAAGTAGTTTAGAACGTAGTGATAGCGTAGTTGTAGATCTTGGGATTTTGAAGGACAAACTGAATTGGACTATTGAAGAGCTAATCAAAGCTCAGAAAAAGGATTTTCGGGATCTCCCTATTGAGTCAGGTGAGGTGACTGATATAACCGGTCCCAAATTTAAAATAATTAATAATATTTTATATAGGTTGACTAGGCCTATGGAGGCTGGTAACTTTGATTATGAAATTTTGAAACAGATAATGGTTCCATTTGTTTACAGGAATGAGTTGATATCATTGGCGCATAAAAGTGGTTTGGCCGGACATTTTGGCATTCATAAGACTTCTGGCAAGTTGTTAATAAATTATTATTGGCCGAAGTTGAAGGCGGACGTAAAGAAGTTTGTCAATAGCTGTGATGTTTGTCAGAAGGTCGGTAAACCTAATCAGCTTATTCCAAAAGCGCCACTATGTTCTATTCCAGTGGTTTTCGAACCTTTCACGGAGGTCATTATTGATATTGTTGGACCATTACCAAGGACTCGTAGTGGAAATTAATATATTTTAACTATCATGGATAGGATGTCTCAATATCCCGAGGCAATACCACTACGTACGATAAAAAGTGTTAAAATTGTAGATGTACTAATTGACTTTTTTACCAGGTTTGGGATGCCTAAAATCATTCAATCGGATTGTGGTTCTAATTTTGTTAGCAGGTATTTCAGAGATAAAATTTCAGAGTTAAATATAAAATATGTGACCTCTTCTCCATATCATCCAGAAAGTCAGGGAGCTCTGGAGAGATTTCATCAAACCCTGAAATCGATGGTAAAGAAATATTGTTTGATTAATGGTTCTGAATGGGATAAGGAATTACCTTATTTTTTCTTTGCTTTTCGTTCTGTCCCAAGTCAGTCTTTAGGTTTTTCGCCTTTCAGCCTTGTGTTTGGCTATTGTGTTCGAGGTCCTCTTGATGCTGTTGGAGAGTCCTGGGAGGGAGACGTCCCTGAGATCAATTTACTAGATTGTGTGTCTAATCTAGGTGATAAGTTAACAAAGGCTTGGAAATTTGCAGGTGAAAATTTATTGTGTAGCCAAAAAAGAATGAAGTACTTTTTTGACAGAAGGTCTAAAGCAAGTGACTTTGCGGTAGGCGACAAAGTTTTGGTTTTGTTACCCATTCCTGGAAATCCATTGAAAGCATCTTTTTCAGGTCCTTGGAAAATTCTGAAAAAAATTAGTGAAGTTAATTATTTAGTAGAGACTCCCGAGAGAAGGAAACCTTTTCAGCTTTGTCACATAAATATGTTGAAGGGTTATGTAGAACGGGAGAAAGTCATTCCCGTGGCAACCATAGGGAATGCTGTAGTTTCCGAGAACGATAAACATTTTTCTTTTTCAGAGGGTGAAAGTATTGATGATAATTGTTTTAATGGAAGTGAATAGCGTTCAGATAATAAGAATTCTTTGAAACATTTTTCTGGTATGGTTTCTCATTTAAGTAATGAAGAACAAAAGTCTTTAAATAAATTGGTATTTGATTATAATGAATTATTTTCGGATGTACCGGGAAGGACTAATGTCCTTGAACATGACGTGGACGTAGGTAGTGCCACTTCTGTGAAACGAGCGCCCTACAGGTTGAATCCCTTTAAAAATGAGGTTGTTGCGAAGGAAGTTGATTATATGCTAAAACATGACCTAATTGAACCTAGTCAAAGTCCTTGGTCATCACCTGTTGTATTGGTAAAGAAACCCGACGGTAATTTCAGGTTATGTTTTGATTACCGTAAATTGAATGAAGTGTCTAAGTCTGATTGTTATCCATTACCACGAATTGAGGATTGTATTGATCGTATGG
>NC_090733.1:29083034-29103034 GCF_036898095.1 Palaemon carinicauda
CTCCTTCCAATGATATTTCATATTCCATTGCATACTCCTGTACCAACCGTGTGTCACATAATTGTACATAATTCCTTTTGTATATATTATGCTTGTATCTGTGCTCTTCCCTCGCACTAAAACGAACATGAAAATTCATGTCTGGTTTTCCTCTGTAACATTGCCACTTTCTCGGACATATATTTTCCTGTTGCCTTAATAAAGCACTCAATTGATTGCATCCTGCCTTTGAGTTCACAACCCTTTCTTGGCTCGTCACATTGGTGACCCCGCAGTGACTGGCTCTTCCTGCCTACCCCCCCCCTCCATCTCTCACCGTTACTATGACGCCGTTAACGCATACCTTCTGCAGCAGTACTCACTATCCCCAGCCGCCCTTATAGCAACGCCTTTTCAGCTCTCTCAACAGCCGTTGGGGGACCAAAGGGCTTCGCTCACCCTCGGGAAAATGACCAGTATCACTCGCCTGCAACCTGCCGCAGACAGCTCTCCTCGTGAGGTGAACCTACTTCGTGCCCTTTGGATACGCCGTTTACTCGGACCTATAGGCGCTGCCATACCCGATGTCGATAGTTTACCCATAAAGGACTTGATGACCAAAGCCGATGCCCTTATGGACAGCCACTTCAAAATCTCCATTAACGCCACCACTCGTGACGAATAGGACACCTATTCAACTCCAACCAAAGCTGACATGAATGCCCTAGGAGACACTCGCCTATGAATGCCGTAGGACACGCCTATGAATGCTGTAGGACACACACGCCTATGAATGCCGTAGGACACACTCGCCTACCCCGTGACGAGCCGGAGCAGCAACACAGCCAACCATCATCCACCACTCGCTCGCACCCCAACCAACGACTTCTACAGTCACTCACTGCCGCTAATCGGCGCAGTTTTTATTACTACCTCTCCAGATTCGGGCCACCTATTTAACATGTTCAGTATGTCATTTTTAGAGGGGGAGCCATGTACCAACCGTGTGTCACACAATTGTACATAATTCCTTTTGTATATATTATGCTTATATCTGCGCTCTTCCCTCGCACTAAAACGAACATGAGAATTCATGTCTGGTTTTCCTCTGTAACAATGCCACTTTCTCGAACATGTATTTTCCTGATGCCTTGAGGTTTTGTATATAAAGGAGAGTGTTCCTTAATAAAGCACTCAGTTGATTGCATCCTGCCTTTGAGTTCACAACCCTCATCTCTGTCTTTCTTCTCTTTATCTTCAGGTCAACCTCGTGTGATATTTCATGCATTCTGATAACTAAGCATTTCTATTCCTGTGGTTTTTTGCTTACTAGGACAGCATCATTAGCATACTCTAGGTTTGCTAGATTCCTATCACCAATCCAGTCCAATCCTACTCCGTCATCTCTGACTGTTCTACGCATTACAAAATCCAGGAGGAGGATAAACACCATAGGTGACAAGGCATTTCCTTACAATACTTCGCTGTTCACTGGAAATTCATTTGATAAGATTCCTTTAACATTAATTTTGTCCTTGCTATTCTCAAGAAAAGACTTAATCAAATTTACGTATTTAAGAGGAATACCATAATACCGCAGGACTAGCAAAGGCTATTTCATAGTCCACAAATTCTATCAAAAGAGAATTTCTGTACTCTATTTATTACTATACACGTTGTATCCAAATTAGAATTTGGTCAGTGCAACTTCTCCCCATTCGAAATCCCCCTTGTTCATCTCTCAGCTTTTCATCAATCTTTCTCCCCCCTCAGTCTCTTTAGAATAAGCATACTATATATTTTCATAACAACTGACGTAAGTGTTATGCCTCTGTAATGATTTTTTGTTTTTGCTATTTTCATAAACACTCATAACTCCCATTCATCATGTTTAGCCTCTGAATGCCACATTCTACAAAAAAAAAAAAAAAAAAAAAAAAAATAAAAATAAATAAATATCTTATGTACTGTGGGAGTCACTTCATACTCGCCCAGTATCATCTCGGCAGTTATTCCATCGTATCCCGGGGCTTTCCATCTCTCTATTATTTTAAGGATAGCTTCGACTTCAAACACACAGAATTCATGCATTGGCACATCAAGGTCTTTGTTAAATTTAGGTATATCAATAAAATTATTCTCATCATATGTCTTATTCATAACCTCACCAAAGTTTTCGGTTCAACGTTGTGTTTCTTCATCTTATGTTGCCATGGCAGAGCTTTCTCTCTTTTTGATGCGTATATGCTTCTTTTTCTTTGCCCCAGTCGATATTTCATTAATAATGCATGAGCAATTCAAACACCATAGCCCCAACCTGAATTCATAGCTTTGTCATCATCAACTGCTATACTGTCTAAATATTCTCTACAGTCATTCCTGGGTTTTCTTTTGACCTCATTGTCAATACTGGAAAACCTAGCACGCTCTACCGTGATATTTTCATTACATAGTCGGAAACTTTCAACAGTTCACTTTTGTGTTTGTCTTTTTTTCATAGTATCCAATATATCATTTGATAACCATGGCTTACACCTTGTAACTAGGTTTCCCAAAACTTCACTACCAACTGACTGATATATTTTCTTAATATCACACCATTCTTAATTAATTGTCTGTTCTTCGTCTCTTAAAGTCTCTAAGATTGTAAATTGATTCCTAAATTCATCTGAAAATGTTTCTCTGTGCTCTTCCTCTGAAACTTTAGTTGTATCAAACCTAGGTATACTATCCATCTTTCTGTTTGGTGCTCTCAGTTCGAATTTCAGTGTGGCAATGAGGACTTGGTAAGCACTATCGATATCTGCACTTCTGTAGCTCCTTGCATTTCTGAGCATTCTCTTTCTCTCCTTATTAATGGCAATGTGATATATCTGATGTTTGTAACTGCCACAAGGGAAAGTCCAAGTATGCTTTTGGATGTTCTTGTATTGAAAAAGAGTACCTCCAATGACAAGATTTTTTGCTGAACAAAAAATTATAAAATGTGCTCCACTTTCATTTGCAACTTCGCCAAGACCCTCGGAACCCATCACATTCTCTCTCTCTCTCTCTCTCTCTCTCTCTCTCTCTCTCTCTCTATATATATATATATATATATGTGTGTGTGTGTGTGTGTGTGTATGTGTGTGTGCGTATTTTTCTATGTGTATGTGTCTATCTGGTGTGTATGTCTGTGTATGTGTGGGTGTGTTTATTTTTCTGTCAGTTTGTTGTAGCTCTGTTTTTCTTCTTGCTTAAATTACAATTGAATTTTGCTGTTTATTTTATCTAAATAATGACAATACAAAATGTATTGTTATTTAAGAAAGAAATGACAATATTTATAAAGCTAATTTGGGTCAAATTACAGATTTAAAAAATACATCAATTTAGGTATATTTTAATTCAATTCTTGGCTATCATAAATTGCATTTTATAAAATTCATCCATTAATATCCTAACACGAACTGCAAGAAATCAGTCACCAATTTCTACAACAATAAATCCTTAACTCATCTTTATTTTTCTATATTACATCTTATATTTAAGATTTATGGAGTGTACAATGTTGTATATCTGATGCAAAGTAGTGAAAGATTGAATAGTTACTCAAGTAGAAATTTAATCTTATTTAAAAATGTACATACTTGATTTAAATTATCAAGTGATTATATAGTATAAAAATTTTCTTGCTATTACTACTGCTATATTCTGATGTCTCTAAACAATTATGTCAACATTATATGATTTCCTCCAAAGACGGGAACAAATTAATCTCTTCATATAATTTCAAAGTAAAAATCTGAATGCGATATGTCCCATTCGTGTGTCACACGATCGTACATCTTAACGACATTTCTCTCTTTTGTATATATTATCATTTGTATTTTTGCTCTCCCCTTGCACTGACAGCAACTTCTATCAACCTTTCAGACTATTTCTCATTGTTAATTGTTGCCTGTTAGAGAAGAAATAGCAGTTTGTATTTTGTGATCTTCTTGCTGGGACATAGTGTGTATATATACTCGATGTGTGTATAATAAAGTATTAAGTTGCATTCATCCTGTGTTTGGCTCACAACCTACTCTTAGGACGTCACATTGGTGACCCCATGGGTCGACTCGCTCCTCCTGCCTCCCCTGCCCCTCACTGTTAATATTACGGACTCCACGGAAGTTGATGCCTCCCAATTAAAACATTCGTCACTCGCCAGCGAAGAGGCGTTTGCTTGGTTTCAGCGCACAGAAGTTCAGTTCCGCATCAAGGGCATGACTCGCTCAACTACCAAAGCAGATTATGTTCTCACGGCGATACCCTAGGACGACTTCCCAGAAATCTCCAACTGGCTTTGTGAACAAGGAGACACCCCAATAGCGCATGACACCCACAAAACATACCTTCTGCAGAAGTACTCACCGTCGCCAGCCGCCCATATAGCAAAGCTTTATCAGCTCTCTCTACAACCGTTGGGGGACCAAAGGGCTTCATTCACCCTCAGGGAAATGACCAGTATCGCTCGCCTGCAACCTGAGCAGACGTCTCTCCTCGTGAGGTGGACCTACTCCATGCCCTTTGGGTACGCTGTTTACCCGAACCTGTATGCGCTGCCATACCCGATGTTGATAGTTTAAACATAAAGGGCTTGATGACCAAAGCCGATGCCATTATGGACAGCCACTTCACGACCTTCAAGATCTACATCAATGGCTCCACTTCTGAGGAAGAGGACACCTATTCAACATCAACCGAAGGTGACGTTAATGCCGTAAGACACACACGCCTACCCCCTGACGTGCACGACTTCTACAACCATTTACTCCCACCCATTGGTTGCAGATTTGCTACTACTATTCCAGATTCTGGGCTGCAGCAAAGAAATGGGCCAACGATTGTCAGTGGCCAAATAATGTGTAAGTAGGCCATCACTCATGGTGGTGGCCTCCCGTGTTTCTAATAATTTCTTTTTACATAATGCAGGAACAGGCGTGTGATTTTTGGTAGACACGGGTGCTTTGCGCTCTCTTTTGCAAAGGGAACTCTTTAGGACACGACATAGTCTGTCTAAGTCTGCCGATGTCCACCTGGTAGCTGCCAACGGATCTGCGATACCCACCTACCATTACAAAAACCTCACATTATCGTTTGGAAACGACAAATTAAATTGGAATTTTTTTGTTGCTGACGTCACATTGCCATTTCTCGGTGCGGATTTCCTCTCTCATTTCCCTCTTCTCGTTGATGTCGCCCACCGACGAGTGGTCAACGCAGACTCGTACTTGTCGATACCTCTTCAACCCGCCCCCTTCAACCGTGCTCATCAGCGCACCCATGGATGCCTACGTTCACCTCCTCACATCGTACCCGGAAATTTTCCATCCGGAACTTCGCCAGACGCCCATGGCTCCTGCCAAAAATGGTGTTTATCACCATATCAAGACGATAGGACCTAAAGTCTCCGCCAAATTCAGATGTCTGGTACCGTATCGATTGACAGCGGTTAAACAGAAGTTCGCCGAAATGGAAGAAATGGGCCTCTGCCAAAAGGCCTCCAGCCCAAGGTCCTCACCCTTACATAGAGTCCTGAAGAAAGATGGCTCCCTCAATCCATGTTTGGATTACAGGCACCTGAACATGCAAACAGAACCGGATCACTACCCCAGCCCAAACATCGCACTCTTGACCTCCTACCTCAACAAAGCGAAGGTTTTCTCAACGCTCGATCTCCTTAAGGGGTATTATCAGGTGCCTATGAACCCAGAAGACATCCCTAAGACTGCCATCACAACTCCCTTCAGTACATACACCTTCAATTACTCTTGTTTTAGCCTTTGTAATGCTGGAGCCACTTTTCAACGTCTCATGGATGGCATCTTAGAGGACCTCGCTTTCTGTGTATGTTACATGGACGACATACTTGTGTTTTCTTCCTGAAAAAAGGAACACCTCGATCACCTGCACATCGTGCTCGAACGCCTACAACAAAATGGCGTTGTAGTTCGTTACAACAAGTGTACCTTGGCCACCAACGAAGTGTCATTCTTAGGGCACTGTATCACTCCTGAAGGAGTTCATCCAATCCCTGAGAAGGTAGCAGCCGTTCAAAACTTCCCCACGCTCTCGACTGTCAAAGCACTGCAGGAATTTCTGGGCATGATCAACCATTATCACCGTTTTCTGCCAGCCATTGCCGTCACTCTTGCTCTCCTCTACTCCTTCCTCAAGGGCAAGCCAAAAGACCTGAAGAGGGGTCCCCTTCAAGAAGCGGCCTTTTGTAACGCAATGAATACCCTATCAACTACTGCTGCTCTCACTTTTCCCGTCCCACATGCCCAACTCTTTCTTTCCACCTCTGCCATTTCCGCTTATGACTTTTGACGCAAACCGCCTTGGTTAAATTTTGCCAGTTGTCTCTATCTTCAGCTTCAATTCAATACTTCTCAATTCATCATCTCCTACTTCGCACTTCAGAGTTCTCAGCCACGAAGGCCTGGGTCTTCCAATTTTTCTAGTGCCTCTTGGACCCTAGCTAAATGTTTGATGATTTAATCTCTCTTGGGGAGGGGTAAGAGCGTGCCCAATCCATCTTCATCTACCCCTCATCATAATCCTGTCAACAATGTCTCTTATAGTCTCATTTCTAATTCTGTCCTGCCATTTACCTCCCATTATCCTTCTGAAAGTTTTGTTCTCAAGTCTACTGAATCTATTGGAGATTGTTTCATTGTCATACCATGGCTCATGCCCTTAGAGTAACAGTGATCTCACTTGACTGATATATAATCTGATTTTTTCATGTAATTTATGGCAATTTGTTTTCTCAATTTTATTTAACCTAGCCATTGTCCGATTTGTTTTTTTCAATCTTTCACTACTATGAGATTCAGGGCCCCTGTAACACGGTTTTTTCGCAATAACTTTTTTTCTATGAATTTCATAAATATAACGCTTATTCAGAATGCACATTATATCTACACATAAATTTTGACTATATTCTGCATTACGTAGGTTGAATAAATTTGGTACTTTATTAAGTAAAAGTGACGATTTTTGAAGACGGGCCAACTTACTCAGAGAAAAGGTTTCGAACGCACTCGTTACGTAACTTATGACGGCATTTCTTCTCTCTTTCTCGATCGATGATTGGTTATACGTAACGAAGGCTATACCTCTGCCAACAATAACACAAAAGTATAAATAAAAGCAAAGCAGTACAACCTTTATGAACTCTGAAACCTCTCCACTGAGAATTATCATAAAGAACAAACAAACAAAATATGTTAATAAATACAAAAACACTTCGATTATTTGTCTAACTCCCAAAATAAGTTTCCTAAGAAATTACAGTCTACTTTATAGGTCACAATCAGATTGACAAAGTGTATGGAATAGTTGGTAATTTTCAAAAACGTAGTAGACCAGCTTGATTTGATAACTGCTATATCCAATGTCAAGCAATTTTTATTCATTGTCTATCTACCTACCTATTTACTGTAAAAAAAAAAAGGTAGCCGGCACCGTATTTTCGCTTTAAACCTTCACCAATAATTATCGTCAGAATGATGACTTCATGAGACTCCACCCACTTTGGCCTCGTTATGAATCAGGATAACACTGAAGGCTATCATGGGCATTGTTGGATCAGAAAATTCAAATTCTGGCTATAAAAACTCATTTCTCGATTAGTTGTAAGAAGTGCTAAATGATCCTCAATGATCCCAGCAGTTGGCCTAAACGTTTAATTCATGCATACTACTGCTGCGGCAGTACTGCTACAGTAGTATTACTACGCCAGCACTGATACCCCACCCACATCTATGTATTGTTCCGCCATTCATAAAGTCTTTGTCATGTTTTTTCACTGTGCAATAAGCCATGGCCTCCTCAGAAATTAAGTTTAACATTAGATGATAGGTTATTTCATTAAGCTGACAAATTATGGCAACTGGGTATGTTATTGCCGACGTTGAAGCTAAAGATAAAGTATGGTATCATTCCTTCATTGCATTATCATCTTTACTACTATTTGTTTTGCTACATGTAGTAAATATTTTAAAGGATAAATGAATTATGTTCACTTTACTTCTATAGATTCCCATTAGATGTACAAATAAAACTCCTAAAACTATTCATGATTTATTTACAAAATGCAGTCATGCCCAAAACATAGAAGAAGAAGAAGAAAAAAATTATATCGGATGATCCGTTGGTCTGATGGAGATTTTAGCACAAAAATCTTATAACAAAAAAATTTATATAAAGACTGTTTACATATAATCTCTCTCTCTCTCTCTCTCTCTCTCTCTCTCTCTCTCTCTCTCTCTTGGTGGCATAGTGAATAGTTAATGGAAATGTTCAAAAGCCTGAATGACATTACAAGTATTACAATCATGTTACGCTAAATACAAATCAGACCATAAACATTGGATTTAAACTATAAACTGAATAATTACCTATTCAGGCTATAATAGATATGGCCAAGGGCTTTCTCATGACTGTATAAAGTTGCAAGTCGTAAGACAAATGCAGGTTTGCAACCACGGGGCCAACTCCAAATCCTGTAAGCCATTCTTGACTGTTATGGGTTTCAGAGCAGATGGAAGAAGGTGAATGGGTGTCTGGTGGATGGGCGGGGCAAAATTTTGTTCAAAGGTGTTTACATTGCTTACGTAATGAATGTTTTCGACTCTTGGCTCGGTATCACTGGCCATGGCGTCGGCTGGATCATTTTTACTCTATAAAAATTAAAACCATCGGGTTTTGGTTATTGATAATGCTGACAAAATTTGTGTGTGGTTGTAAAATATACATATGTCAACTTTCAGCTACACCCGATGCTTTGATAAGGAGCAAAGTCCAAAAAAACCGTGTTACAGAGGCCCTGAATCTCATAGTAAACTCTAATTCTAAATATCGGGTATTGGAGATCTTAGTTCCGTAATACATAAATGATTCTACCACATTAATTCTTTCTCCTTCCAATGATATTTCATATTCCATTGCATACTCCGTTCTCATCATCTCTGTCTTTCTGCTCTTTATCTTCAGGTCACCCTCGTGTGATATTTCATGCATTCTGATAAGCAAGCATTTCTAATCCTGTGATTTTTTTGCTTACTAGGACAGCATCATTAGCTTACGCTAGGTTTGCTAGATTCTAATCACCAATCCAGTCCAATCCTACTCTGTCATCTCTGACTGTTCTACGCATTACAAAATCCAGGAGGAGGATAAACACCATAGGTCACAAGGCATTTCCTTACAATACTTCGCTGTTCACTGGAAATTCATTTGATAATATTCCTTTAACATTAACTTTGCCCTTGCTATTCTCATGAAAAGACTTAATCAAATTTACGTATTTAAGAGGAATACCATAATAATGCAGGACTAGCAAAGGCTATTTCATAGTCCACAAATTCTATCAAAAGAGAATTTCTGTATTCTATGCATTGCTATACACGTTGTATCCAAATTAGAATTTGGTCAGTGCAGCTTCTCTCCATTCTAAATCCCGCTTGTTCATCTCTCAGCTTTTCATCAATCTCCCCCCCCCCCTCCCAGTCTCTTTAGAATAAGCATACTATATATTTTCATAGCAACTGACGTAAGTGTTATGCCTCTGTAATGATTTTTTGTTTCTTGCTATTTTCATAAACACTCATAACTCCCATTCATCATGTTTAGCCTCTGCATGCCACATTCTACAAAAAAAAAAAAAAAAAAATATCTTATGTACTGTGGGAGTCACTTCATAATCGCCCAGTATCATCTCGGCTATTATTCCATCGTATCCAGGGGCTTTCCATCTCTCTAGTATTTTAAGGATAGCTTCGACTTCAAACACACAGAATTCATGCATTGGCACATCAAGGTCTTTGTCAAATTTAGGTATATCAATCAAATTATTCTCTTCTTATTTCTTATTCATGACCTCACCAAAGTGTTCCATTCAACGTTGTGTTTCTTCATCTTCTGTTGCCATGACAGAGCTTTCTCTCTTTTTGATGCGTATATGCTTCTTTTTCTCTGCCCCAGTTGTGATTTCATTAATAATGCATGAGCAATTTGTATACCATAGCCACAACCTGAATTCATAGCTTGGTCATCCTCAACTGCTATACTGTCTAAATATTCTCTACAGTCATTCCTGGGTTTTCTTTTGACCTCATTGTCAATACTGGAAAACCTAGCACGCTCTACCTTGACATTTTCATTACATTGTCGGAAACTTTCAACATTTCACTTCTGTGTTTGTCTTTTTTTCATAGTATCCAATATATCATTTGATAACCATGGCTTACACCTTGTAACTAGGTTTCACAAAACTTCACTACCAACTGACTGATATATGTTCTTAATATCACACCATTCTTAATTAATTGTCTGTTCTTCGTCTCTTAAAGTCTCTAAGACTGTAAATTGATTCCTAAATTCATCTGAACATGTTTCTCTGTGCTTTTCTCCAGAAAGTTTAGTTTTATCAAACCTAGGTATACTATCCTTCTTTCTGTTTGGTGCTCTCAGTTCGAATTTCAGTGTGGCAATGAGGACTTGGTAAGCACTATCGATATCTGCACTTCTGTAGCTTCTTACATTTCTCAGCGTTTTCTTTCTCTCTTTATTAATGGCAATGTGATATATCTGATGTTTGTAACTGCCACAAGGGAAAGTCCAAGTATGCTTTTGGATGTTCTTGTATTGAAAAAGAGTACCTCCAATGACAAGCTTTTTTGCTGAACAAAAAATTATAAAATGTGCTCCACTTTCATTTGCAACTTCTCCAAGAGCCTCGGCACCCATCATATCCTTTATCCCTTGATTACACACGCACACACACAAATATATATATATATATATATATATATGTGTGTGTGTGTGTGTGTGTGTGTCTCTATATGTCTGTGTGTGTATTCGGTGTGTATATCTGTGTATGTTTGGGTGTGTTTTTTTTTTCTCTCAGTTTGTTTTAGCTCTGTTTTTCTGCTTGCTTAAATTACAATTGAATTTTGCTGTTTATTTTATCTAAATAATGACAATACAAAATGAATTGTTATTTAAGAAATAAATGACAATATTTATAAAGCTAATTTGGGTCAGATTACAGATTAAAAAATACATCAATTTAGGTATATTTTAATTCAATTCTTGGCTATCATAAATTGCATTTTATAAAATTCATCCATTAATATCCTAACACAAACTGCATGAAATCAGTCATCAATTTCTACAAAAATAAATCCTTAACTCATCTTTATTTTTCTATATTACATCTTATATTTAAGATTTATGGAGTGTACAATGTTGTATATCTGATGCAAAGTAGTGAAAGATTGAATGGTTACTCAAGTTGAAATTTAATTTTATTTAGAAATGTACGTACTTGATTTCAATTATCAAGTGATTATATAGTATAAAAATTTTCTTGCTATTACTACTGCTATATTCTGATGTCTCTAAACAATTATGTCAACATTATATGATTTCCTTCAAAGACGGGAACAAATTAATCTCTTCATTTAATTTCAAAGTAAAAATCTGAATGCGATATGTCCCATTCGTGTGTCACACGATCGTACATCGTAACGACATTTCTCTTTTTTATATATATTATCATTTGTATATTTGCTCTCCCCTTGCAATGACAGCAACTTCTATCAACCTTTCAGACTATTTCTCATTGTTAATTGTTGCCGGTTGGAGAAGAAATAGCAGTTTGTATTTTGTGATCTTCTTGTCGGGACATAGTGTGTATATATACTCGATGTATCTATAATAAAGTATTAAGTTGCATTCATCCTGTGTTTGGCTCACAACCTACTCTTAGGACGTCACATTGGTGACCCCGTGGGTCAACTCGCTCTTCCTGCCTTCCCTCCCCCTCACTGTTACTATGACAGACTCCACGGAAGTTGATGCCTCCTAATTAAAACATTTGTCATTCGCCAACAAAGACGCGTTTGCTTGGTTTCAGAGCACAGAAGTTCAGTTCCGCATCAAGGGCATGACTCGCTCAACCGCCAAAGCAGATTATGTTCTCGCGGCGATACCCTAGGACACCTTCCCAGAAATCTCCAACTGACTTTGTGAACAAGGAGACACCCCAATAGCGCATGACGCCCACAAAACATACCTTCTGCAGAAGTACTCGACGTCCCCAGCCGCCCATATAGCAAAGCTTTATCAGCTCTCTCTACAACCGTTGTGGGACCAAAGGGCTTCATTCACCCTCAGGGAAATGACCAGTATCGCTAGCCTGCAACCTGCCGCAGATGTTTCTCCTCGTGAGGTGGACCTACTTCATGCCCTTTGGTTACGCCGTTTACCCGAACCTGTACGCGCAGCCATACCCGATGTTGATAGTTTAAACATAAAGGGCTTGATGACCAAAGCCGATGCCATTATGGACAGCCACTATACGACCTTTAAGATCTACATCAATACCTCCACTCCTGATGAAGAGGACACCTATTCAACGTCAACCGAAGGTGACGTGAATGCCGTAAGACACACACGCCTACCCCCTGACGTGCATGACTTCTACAACCATTTACTCCCACCCATTGGTTGCAGTTTTGCTACTACCATTTCAGATTCGTGGCTGCAGCAAAGAAATGGGCCAACGATTGTCAGTGGCCAAATAATGTGTAAGTAGGCCATCACTCATGGTGGTGGCCTCCCGTTTTCTAATATTTTCTTTTTACATAATGTAGGAACAGGCGTGTGATTTTTGGTAGACACGGGTGCCTTGCTCTCTCTTTTGCAAAGGGAACTTTTTACGACACGACATAGTCTGTCTAAGTCTGTAGATGTCCACATGGTAGCTGCCAACGGATCTGCGATACCCACCTACCATTACGAAAACCTCACATTATCGTTTGGAAACAACAAATTAAATTAGATTTTTTTGGTTGCTGACGTCACATTGCCATTTCTCGGTGTGGATTTCCTCTCTCATTTCCCTCTTCTCGTTGATGTCGCCCACCGACGAGTGGTCAACGCAGACTCGTACTTGTTGATACCTCTTCAACCCGGCCCCTCTAACCTCTCTCATCAGTGCACCCATGGATGCCTGCTCTCACTCCTCACATCGTACCCAGATGTTTTCCGTCCAGAACTTCGCCAGACGCCCATGGCTCCTGCCAAAAATGGTGTTTATCACCATATCAAGACGACAGGACCTAAAGTCTCCGCCAAATTCAGACGTCGGGTACCGTATCGATTGACAGCCGTTAAACAGACGTTCGCCGAAATGGAAGAAATGGGCCTTTCCCAAAAGGCCTCCAGCTCATGGTCCTCACCTTTACACAGAGTCCTAGGAAAGACGGCTCCCTCCATCCATGTTTGGATTACAGGCACCTGAACTTACAAACAGAACCGGATCACTACCCCTGCCCAAACATCGCCGACTTGACCTCCTACCTCATCAAAGCGAAGGTTTTCTCAACGCTCGACATCCTGAAGGGGTATTATCAGGTGCATATGAACCCAGAAGACATCCCTAAGACTGCCATCACCACTCCCTTCAGTACATACACCTTCAATTACTCTTGTTTTAGCCTTCGTAATGCTGGAGATACTTTTCAACGTCTCATGGATGGCATCTTAGAGGACCTCGCTTTCTGTGTATGTTACTTGGACGACATACTTGTGTTTTCTTCCTGAAAAAAGGAACACCTCGATCACCTGCACATTGTGCTCGAATGTCTACAACAAAATGGTCTTGTAGTTCGCTACGACAAGTGTACCTTTGGCACCAACGAAGTGTCAATCTTAGGGCACAGTATCACTCCTGAAGGAGTTCATCCAATCCCTGAGAAGGTAACAGCCATTCAAAACTTCCCCACGCTCTCGACTGTCAAAGCACTGCAGGAATTCCTGGGCATGATCAACCATTATCACCGTTTTCTGCCAGCCATTGCCGTCACTCTTGCTCTCCTCTACGCCTCCCTCAACGGAAAGCCAAAAGACCTGAAGTGGGGTCCCCTTTAAGAAGCGGCCTTCTGTATCGCAAAGAATACCCTATCAACCACTGCTACTCTCACTTTTCCCGTCCCACATGCCCATCTCTTTCTTTCCACCTCTGCCAGTGACATTGCTATGGGTGCAGTACTCAAACAGGTGGTCAACAGCTCGCCCGCCCATTGGCCTTCTTCAGCAGAAAACTGTCGCAGGCAGAATCGGGTTATTCTACCTTTGATGGTGAAGGTACGCCTTTCGTCAATCGCAAAGACCTCATGCCTCTGGTGCACGCCTTCACTCGACAGTCTAACGCCTGGTCTGCCCGTCATCGCCAACATTTCTCCGCCGTGATGAATACAGTTTCACCCTTCAACTCATCCCTGGGAACATAAATCCCATTACCGATGCCCTCTCAAGAAACATGTTAGCTGCCGTTCAAGTGGGACAGGATTACAACGCCTTTGCTGAAGTCCAACGACAGGATCCAGAGTATCAAGCATGTAGGACATCCTGCATATCCCTCCATTGGGAAGATGTCCCCCTCAACGACTCCAACACCACCCTCCTCTGTGACGTATGTACTGGTAGACCACGACCGTGGATTCCTGCTCCTATGCGCCGACAGGTATTTGATTTCATTCACAGCCCTTCACATCCCTCTCGCTGTTCTACTGCACAGCTGTTGAAGACGAAGTTCATTTGGCACAGCATTACTTCCAAAGTACATCGACACACAGATTCAGGAGTGGGAACCTTTCCTCAACCTCAGCATCATTTCGCCCACATTTACGTTGACGTATTAGGCCTCCTACCCATTTCACAAGGACATCCTTCCATCTTTAGCGTCATCCACCGCTACACTCGTTGGCCAGAAGCCATTCCCATGGAAACTGCAACGTCCGCCTCATGCCTTACTGTTTGGGAAGATGGTGGAAATTTGCTGATGTGCATTATCATAATATTTCTCGTATATCCATACATTTCAATTAAAGAATAATCCATTCCAGTCAAGTTAATAAGTGATAGACGAAAAGAAATGTATCGAAATAAGTGAGGATATTGTAATATCAAGATTAGTCTAAGTATTAAATCGTAGACATAAAAAGAATGCTCTTCTGCGGATTTATTATTATTATTATTATTATTATTATTATTATTATTATTATTATTATTATCATTATTATTATTATTATTACCATTCAGGATACAACTCTACTTAGAAAAGCTAGATGCTATAAGCCCAAGGGCTCCAACAGGAAAAAAGTAATGGAAAATTGAAAGGAAATATATCAAATATTAAAAAAAAAAAAACATTAACAACATTAAAACAGATAATTCATATGTAGTCTATAAAAAGACTTATGTTAGCCTCGTCAACATTAAAATATTTACTGTAAGTTTGAACATTTGAAGTTCTACGGATTCAACCATCCAATTAGGAAGATCATTCCACAACTTGGTCGCAGCTGGAATAAAACTTATAGAATATTGTGTAGTATCGAGTCTCATGATGGAGAGGCCGTGATTATTAGAGTTAACTGCATGCCTGTTATAACACGATGGAACTGTCCAGAAACAGCTGAATGTAAAGGATGGTCAGAATTATGAAAATTCTTATGCAACATTCATAATAAACCAGGTAAACGACGGTGCCAAATATTATTATCTAGATCAAGAATAAGAAATTTAATAGACCGAAAGTTCTTGTCTAACAGATTAGGATGTGAATCAACAGCTGAGGACCAGACAAGAGAACAATACTCGAAACACGGTAGAATGAAAGAATTAAAACACTTCTTCAAAATAGATTGATCACCGAAAATCTTAAAAGATAACATAATAATGGTAGAAATAACGTATAGTATTTTGTCAAATTTGTTAGTATTATAAACAAAATCTTATGATAATTCTAAGTAAGGATAATATGGATATTGTATCTTGACCTTTGAATACATAGAATACCAGATCAAACTAATGATGATTGATCTGTAGACTAGCAAAAGACTCTTTAAGGAATTTAAGCTATAAACCTGAAGTAGAATTTAATAGTAAATATAGGAAATGAACTCAATATGTATGCGCGCATTGTCCTATAAGTGTTCCGAAACCTTAAATGATTATGTGCACCTAACTGGATTACGAAATTTAGCTGTTTATTTTGCTAGTTTTCACAGATGAAATCTAATATTTTCAATGAAACCCATGGAATACGCCTCCGTATTTAGTGATCAAAATGTGTTTAATAAAAAAAAAGAAGGAATCAGAACTGTTTTTTTACTTACCAATTTAGGTTGAGTAGACAATTATCTGTTTGCCATTAACAAGAGCGACATGAAGTATGTGATTAGTTTTCTTTCAGAGCAATAATTGTATGCTAGCAAAAGCTCAGAAAAAAGTAGCTTTGAATCTTGATTGCATTGAGTGTTTCAAAATTAAGTTTGGAGAATTTTACAGAATATTTTCTTACGTTAAATAATTTTTCTTTTCAACGTAATATACCTTAATGTTGCTGAAGTTGACATTAATCAATTATCAAGCATTTGGCAGCTAAAGGTAATAGGACATGAAAAGTTGGCCTAATGAATTTGAAGGATGTTGTACACTGTAGACATTTGACACATGTATATCTTGAATTTCAGATTTTAATTATCACTCAAATAAAAGCTCATATTTTGTATGTATTTTGTGAACCTTCTTTCTACAGTTGTGGTTGTATGTAGAAAGGAGAAGAGGAAGTTTCGTATATAGATAAATGTATATATCTCTGATCTAAGGATAAAGAGAAAATTAAGATATAATTAAAGAAAGATTGCTTGTCCTTGTTGCCCGGAAGTACAATTAAGAGAACACTTTCGTCAGAAACTAAATGGTTTCAGAATCCCGGGAAACGGGGAGAGAGCCAGAAAGCTATTGTACATATCACCTAGGCTATATGATAGACCAAGTGCTTGGCTACTATCTATATATATATATATATATATATATATATATATATATATATATATATATATATATATATATATATATATATATATATATGTCACTCTCTTAGGGAGATTTAGACGTAATACCCTGTTCAGAGGGCGCAACCCGCGTGGTACACTCTGAAACCGCTCTACCTCAAATTACCGAAACAACAGGTTCTAGTTAGGGAATGGGGTGGGGATGGTAAGGGGTGAATCTGTGCGTGTGTGTGTGCATGTTCATATGTCTAAATACTTAGACGTCATTTTTTGGTTATACTATTTTCTCAAAATAAAAGAAACCTTCATTGTCATAATGCAGGGGAATTATTACTGATCATTTTATGTGTATTTATGCATGTATAGGTTTAATTGAATGTGACTGTAAATATAGTTATAGCTGCCAAAGCTACATTTGATCCCAGTTTTTTTATCATAATTCCTTTGGCTTTATACCTGTATCGATATTTCTCCATTTTGACGTCGTGCTAAAGATACAAATACTCCCATAACTCAAAAAATAAAGCCCAACACTCTTCTCCTGCAACTTCCCCTCCCACTTCATTCATTATTAGTTAGATATCATTTATTGTCGACTATCGAACTCTAGTAAAAGGGAAAACAAACCTTTTCAAGATCAACAGAAAGTTTCATTATCTATGATAATTATAAAGAAAGGAAATAAGCTTGAAAATATATTTATATCTCATTACCAAAAATTAAATTAAGTTTGTTCAAAATTTGCATTTCTAACGGTAGCCTCACGAGAAAAGAGCACGAAATAATAATTGGAAAACTATACCACACTGGTGAGACGATCATTAGTTTCTTAAGCATGGCTTTCTCTGTAGGCTTACTGTATATGAAAAGCTTTTAGGTTAGTTGTGTATTTTATATTCTCTGCTTTCGGTGGTTAATGTTACTTGAAGTTCACAGTTCCTGTTTAAATCTTATTTTGATAAACTAAATATTTTTAAACACCATCATATTTTAAGACAAATATCTTCCCCACGATGAGTTGGTAACCTTTGTTTAAAGAGAATCGTAACCCAGATGTTTCTTACTACAAATGAAGAGCTTTGTATTTTCCATGAGGACTGAAGATCCAAATAGTCTTTTGGATCATCTCAACTCTTTCACGTTACCCTGAAATGAAGGTTTATGACGGCCATTCTGCCACGTACGTGCTCCGTCTAAACCCGATAACATCTTTATAATTGTAAAGATAAAATGTTAGTAAATATAACCCTTTTTTTACTTTAGAATTCTGCGTTAAAGGGAAATCTTTTTTTTTTATTTTAATCATTTGAATAATTTTGGAATTAATAAATTAGAAATGACTTTGATTACATCAATGTAATGAATTACTTAATTGATCCTTTAATATTCATCACTCTTCAAATATTGCTAGGTTCAGTGAAAGCTGCTTTCGTTATTTTACTTCAAAATATATTGTCACTTATAGATCATCGTCGTGAAAAATAAAAATGGATTTAGTACCTAACAGACTTATATATATCCCTCCCTCTCAAATTGTTTAATTATAACTCGTAAGAGATTTTTTTCTAATACATGCATAGTCCAAATTAATAAGCTGGCTAAGACAGACTGAAGCTGTATATATTTGTTACAAATATGCATCACATCCTATGTGAATTCTTTAATTTTTTTCATCAGTACACTTCACCTTCCCATTTTTCATCAAAATCCAGTCCCTTCTTTGGATTTCAATAATGTAGTCAACCAGCTACCCACCGTTGCGTGTTTCCTTGTCTTGCTGTCCAACCTTTTAAAACTAAATAGTGCAACTGTTGAATTTACCCTCACCTGCCCCTCGGCGCTGAATGGCCTCCACTGCCCCAGAGCAAAATCCATTCATATGTAATCAAAACTGGAAACCGAAATTTTAATAACCGTATTCATTCATTTGTCTTTTAGTATTTAACAATCACCAAAAAGAAAACAAATCGATTGACACTATAATATAGTATTATTATTTCTTCTACATTCAAAGAGACAAAAATATTATGTCAAAAATAGTTAAGATTAACGATGAACTTTGTGTAAATGCATATGATTTAAAAAGAAACGTATCCAATAGCTCTTTATGATTTTAATATATTGCTTTCTATTCTTAGGTAAAAGTGATATGTTTAACTATATGATACAGATGACTATCTTCTGTTATATTCTCACTACACAAAACATTGAACGTCATATAAGTTCTAAACATGATTGACATCCCCATATGCCAAGGTATTTTCTGCACGATTACCGTAACATTCCCTATAGCACTATTAAATAAATGACTACAACATTTCGGCCAAAGCTTTGTTTCTGCCAATGGTTCCATCTGATTTCAGTGACATTTTATGCTGAAGAGCTAAGTGAAGTGGAATAAACGATTGACATGAGTAATGGCTTTGAACTGACTTTATGATGTTGTATTACTAAATAATAATCCCGTCTGATCACACTGATATGCATAGTAATAAAACGTAGCTTCAATAGGAATAGATTTCGGTCATGATTTGATTATTGTTCCTCGCTCGACTGGACGTATTAAATCAATAATAGAGATAAGTTGTTCTATTAAGGAGTTACATAGGATAGCAGAGAGAGAGAGAGAGAGAGAGAGAGAGAGAGAGAGAGAGAGAGAGAGAGAGAGAGAGAGAGAGAGAGAGAGATCCTTGTTTGGAACATAAATTGCACGGTCATTTCCCGATCTAAATACCATAAATTGTTCAAGTTAAAATAGAGATATAACTCTCTGTCCTTCAAGCAAAATGTGTTCTTATGAGATATCTTAAAGGTATCTCTGATATCTTATATTTTGCATTATTTCCGGAAAAGATTTTTCAAGCTAATTTGAGATAAGAAACTCGATCCTGGTACAATTACTTAAGGAAAAAAACAATATAAATCGACATAAACACGAGGATACAAATAGGTAGTATAGACTTCATATAATTCTTAGACTAAATAATCTAGTTTTACTCCCTTCAATGAATATGTGGAGAGTCACATAAGTTATTAAGAAGCAAAACAATATTTCATTTCGGAAGTAAACTACAAGTAGGTTTTATTGTGTTTAAGTATTTTCTTATAAGAAAACGT
>NC_090733.1:29108034-29110534 GCF_036898095.1 Palaemon carinicauda
CATATTGAGCGAATCTTTCAAAATTTTTGGTAATCTATCCATTATAAAGAAGTCGTCGTTGTCGGCGTTATCGTCATTGTTGTCGTCGTCGTTGTCGTCGCTGTCGTTGTGGTCGTCGTCGTCATCGTCGTCTTGTTTTAATTCTTTCATTCCACCTTGTTTCGTGTAGTGTTTTGTCTAGTCTCTAACTGCTGAACCTCATCTTAATTTATTTGACAAAAAAACTTGTTTGTTACATTATTTTTTCTCCTGATCTAAACGCTAATCTCTGGCGTCATCGTTCAGTTTGTTCTCTATGTATGTTGTATGAGATTTTTCATAATTCTGATTATCCTTTGCATTTAGATCTTCCCAAATGCTACCATTCTATGCGGGATACTAGTTAGACAGTTGATTCTATCAGTCATGCCGTCGCCATCATGAGACTCAATGCTACACAGTAATCTAAAAGTTTTATTCCACGTGTGACAGATTGTAGAATAATCTTGCTAATGTGGCTGTTGAATCGTTAGAACTTTAGAAGTTCAAACTTGCAGTGAAGAATATTCTCATGTTGAGCAGGGTGACATAAGTCCCATAACAGTTTATAAAGGACAGATCTATTTTAACTTTTATTAATGGAAAGATGTTATATATTAACTATTCATTACTTCTCATGTTAATTCATTTCCTTATTTGCTCTCCTCACTAGGGTATTTTTCCATGTTAGAGCTCTTGTGCTTAAAGTATCCTACTTTTTCACCAAAAGTTATTGATTACCTAATAATAATAATAATTATGATAATGATAATAATAATAATAATAATAATAATAATAATAATAATAATAATAATAATAATCATGATAGTTGTGATAATAATTATAATAATAATATTGATAAAAAGATAACATTGCTAATAATAATAATAATAATAATAATAATAATAATAATAATAATGATAAAAATTATAAAAAAGATAAAAATGATAGTAGTGATAATAGTTATAATAATAATAATAATAATAATAATAATAATAATAATAATAATAATAATAATAATAATAATAATTGGGTTGGACTAACATTTTTTATCGAAATAATCTAGTTTTGCAGTCATTGGTAATATTTTTAGAAATTCTTTCAAATTAATATAATTTATAATTACCATTATAACACAATAGATATTTTGGGTAAGGAGAACTGACTGAGATTGAATAGTTTCAATTAATAATTTCAAGTAAACCAAAGCTGACATCTCTCTCTCTCTCTCTCTCTCTCTCTCTCTCTCTCTCTCTCTCTCTCTCTCTCTCTCTCTCTCTCTCTCTCTCTCTCTGTTGTTTATCAAGTTTTTTTATACATATATTCTTAATCTAATAAGGTAAAGCTCTGCCCCTTCTATTCTATTAGGAAAGATTCTGTTACTTGCGTCCCCTTTTATGAAGCTATTTACGTATATAAGAACATTACAACACTTCTGTTGGTGTAGCTTGTTGGATTACTTTCTTAATGAAAATGATGATATTCATAAACAAAGTAGCCGGGGAGAGAGAGAGAGAGAGAGAGAGAGAGAGAGAGAGAGAGAGAGAGAGAGAGAGAGAGAGAGAGAGAGAGAGAAACATTGTTTAAGTAAAGTTTTTGAAATAATTGAAATTTATTTTCTTATCTATATTTACCTTAAATATCCTTTTTGTTTTTCCGCAGTGTGACGACGATGGACAAACGGTCTCTTGCCTTCTACTCCTGATGACTGGCGGTTGATCTTACTAGAATTAGTAAGGACTGGCAGGGGTCACTTGCCTTAGTTAGATAGGCATTGCGCATCACAAGGAACTGGCTATCCTTTGATGTATCTAGCTAATGAATCTTCTATGGATTTAGTCAGTCATGGATAGAGAAGATAAAATAATGGCCCACAGTCCCGGGCATAGCGTAGTGCTAAGTATCTCACGGGTTATAAATACTAAAGAAAAATTGAAAATAGGTAATTGGAATACTAGAAACATGAATCAGATTGGGAAGTTACAGAAAGTGGAGAGTGAATTTATGAAATATAGTTTCGTTATCTTTGCCCTAAGTGAAACACGTTGTAAGGGGATTGGTTTGGAAACTTTAGACTAAGGGAATATATTTATATATACTCAGGAAGATCAGATGGAGCTGGAAGATAAGGGGTAGGAATGATGACACCAAGAGCAGAAAAGGCATTAACTGAGTTTAGAGCTGTACATAGTAGATTGTTGCTAGCAAAGTTCAAATCAAAGCAGTGCAATTTGAGTATTATAGTTTGCTATACCTCAAAAAGTGATTCCCCCGAAGAAAGGAAAGATGAATACTATGAAAAATTGCTGAAGTTGATAGATAAAATCCCTGAGAGAGATATAAAAATTGTGATTGGCGACTTCAATGCTATAGTTGGAAGAAATAATCTAGGGATGGAAAATGTGATGAGCACAGTTCATAAGTTTCTGTTCAGCAAACATTCTTGTCATTGGAGGTATTATGTTCCTACATAGGAACATCC
>NC_090733.1:29120534-29129843 GCF_036898095.1 Palaemon carinicauda
AACTCTTCGTGTGAAAGTTTGTGACGTCACCGGATGCAGGTGTCTTCCGATTCCGTCACTTATCCAAATTAAAGCAAGTGTACGTTTTTTGGGATATCAGTAATTTGTTCAGTTCTTATCTAAACTTCACCAGAATTGGTCATGTGGACCAACACAGCTTCCTCCAGTGATGGAGATGTTTAACTCAGTTGTTTATATACAATAAAACTTAAAAACCACTAAGATGTGTTCAATAAACCATTTAAATACATCTGAAAACAACTCATACTCAAATGTGTGCTTAAGACAGTAGCACACCAATAAATGGTGGCAGCGGTTAAACTCAAAGACAGCGATTAAACTCTAAGAATTAGAGAAATATCTTCAAGACTTCAAAATAAATAGCTGTAAAACCAGAGATATATCTTCAAGACTTCAACATAAAAGCTGTAAAACCAAAGAATGATCTTCAAGACTTCAAAATAAAAGCTGTAATACCTGATAAAGATCTTCAAGAACTCAGAACTATCTACAAAAATCTACAATTTTGACTAAGTCCAACGGAAATGCTAACACCAACATATGTTAGTATACAAATAGAATCTTCAATCAACATCCTAGGAAACCCAAGGACTGGCATTCAACTATTGCAAAACATATCCAGGAAGACCTACATTCTACAAGAAACTAGAACGAGACATCGCTAACAAAACATCAAGAGAGAGAGAGAGAGAGACGACTCGACTTCATATATAAGCTAAGTACAGAGATTTTGTATTAATTTCAGTTTGTGCAGTGAAGTGTAGTTATCACAAGTCGTTAGTCAATTATTACTGGGGTGAGTGAATTCCTAAACTTTGTTATAAGAAACTCCGAATTCTCATTTTGAATTTTTCTTTCTTTGTGCTAATTCCTTTTTCTTTCATAAACTCTTGGGGGGAAATGTATTGGGATTAGTAACATTGTTGGGGGAATTTTATTATACATATGCGTTTACGCAGTGGGCGTCTGTACTCATATAGATATTTTGATAGGATTGAAAGGGGTCAAAGAGATAGAAAAAAAAAGAATACAGCAGTCATGGCTCCTCCTGTCAGCCCTACCCCTGGACCTAGTGGTGTAGGCCAGGCTAATCCTCCTCCAATTGTGACGCTTGTAAATGCCAGGTCAGCAATCCTTCCTTTTCAAGGCCGTGTCAACGGGTTCTTGCCACAAAATGTGGAGTCATGGATTTCATCCGTTGATGCCCATTTAAATGCCAAACAAATCGTAGATCCTTTTGTACAATTACAAGAAGCTAAAAGTTTTATAGATTTTTCTAAGGGGGATGCGAGTGCGTATTTAAGAGGTGTTTCATTTCAGGAAGCAGTTACTTGGGATGATTTCAAAGTTAGGTTACGCGCGATCTATGGGGGTGAGGAAGCTTTGGATGTAGTGTTAACGTTACGAAATACACTTAATCAAGCCACTATGAATCGGCTTAATGTTGTTGAGAGAGCAGCTCTCATAGCTGATAGGCTTAACGAATATCAGGACATTTTAGGTAATTCCACTTGGGTTACTAACGATAATATCTCCGTGAAAGATTTTTTACGATTAATGTATTTAACTTGCATGACACTTATGTTGCCTGAAGCTTTAGTGCGGTGCTTTGATAAGAAGTTAATGCCTGCAAGTACGGAATTGGATGTCTATAAACAGATAAAGAAGCACATGTCCAAGTGTCCAGATCTCGATCCCGTGTTAACTCAAGTTTTTGCTAAGAATGAAACAAAACCACAAACAGTGAACGTAATTAATAATCCAGTAGCGGGAGTGACGTGTTACAACTGCAAACGTCAAGGTCACATAAGCGCAGACTGTAGAACGAAATTTTGTTCAGTTCACAACACAGGATCACATTCTTATAGTCAATGTTACGCGCGTAAGACACAACAATATCCTAGAAATACACAGTCAATTCCACAGTCAGTTCCATATGGAAATAAAAAGAAAAATCCTCATTTTAACAATAAGAAGAAACAACAAAATGTCAATGCAGTTCAGAGTCCGAAACAAACAAACACTTCTTCAAATATCGCTGAGCCTGGGCCGTCAAACCAGACCTCGCAAAGTCAGCCTAATTTTCAGAATGTGCAGAGCAAAGCAAATACCACATAGTTAACTCTAGAGGGGAAGAGAGTGATGTTGGGTCAAGGTCATTTATGTCAACATCAATAGTATTGAATAATCAATTTAATGTTTTATCAGATAATTGTGAGACAATAGATTTTCCTATGAAACACACGGCCGAATTAAGTAAAACAGTGCATGCTCCCGTAGATTTGCAACGAATTCATACAATAATAAGCCAAAATGAGTTACGGCCAACCTTATATGCTGTAAATTTAGAACACAAATCCTTTACGTTATTTTTTGACTCTGGTAGTCCACGTAATATTATGGATTTGAAGACGCATCATTTGTTGTTTTCGAACTTTCCGATTGAAAAATCAGGAATCAGACTTTCAGGTATAGGAAATAATGAATTAAACGTCATAGGCATAACTCATATTCAGTTCAGAGTCGGTAATCGCACGTTTGCCGATACATTTGTTGTTGTGAAAAACATTAATATGTATCCAGCTGTAATTATAGGATACCCATCTATGGGAAATCAAAACATTATCTTAGCTCCTGCAAAGCACGGCGTGTATATCAAAGGGAAATTCTATAAGTCTTCTAATACTTTAAAGTCAGTTTTGGATAAAAAGGAGACGACAAATGTAACCGTAACGTACGTTGAAGAACCAATAACTTGTCTCACTAATAAAGAAATAATACACGCGACCCAGCAGAATTCTCGTTCACCCGTAATATCATCTTGCACGCAATATATCGAACCAAACATACCTTCGAATTTAATAGTGCAAATAAAGAAAACACTACCGGGATCTGAAATATTAATCCTTTCCGATACTTTGAAAACCAACGGATTGTCTGTCACACAAGCTATTTATACAGTAGGCTCACATCAGCAATGTAATATCGAAGTCTGTAATCATTTAAATAACACTTTAGTAATTCACAAAAATCAACATATCTTGGATGTAGAAGTTTATAAACATCGTATTCTTACCGTTGCTGAAATCAATCACTCTAAATCAGTTGCGGATGAATCCCTTTTACGATCTATTAAAAATAAAATCAGTAAGGACATTCAAGACGAAGAAATTCAGCAGAAAATTTTTGAACTTTTAAATAAATATACAGATGTCTTTTCCACTACGGATGGATCCTTAGGGAAAACAGATGTGATCGAGCATCAAATAAGGTTAAAAGACAAACAGAAAATTATATATGTACCCTCGTACAGACTCCCTATGAAATTCCAGAATGAAATAAATGATGAAGTAGGTAAAATGTTAGAGGAAGGAGTCATTAGAAAATCAAATAGCCCTTATAATTTTCCTTTAATAGTTGTACCGAAAAAAGATCGAACATGGCGTATCTGCGTCGACTTTCGTCGTCTAAACGAGGAAACGATCCCTGATCGATTCCCAGTGCCATGTACTGACGATATTTTGTCTTTGTTAGGTCAGAATAAATATTTTACCAGTTTGGACTTACTTAAAGGCTTTCACCAGATATCATTAGAAGAAGATAGTATCCCATACACAGCCTTCAGCACAGCCAGGGGACATTATGAATTTTTACGGATGCCTTTTGGTTTACGTTGTGCTCCTATAACATTTACAAGAATGATTAACATAGTGTTTGGAGACTTGTTAGGGGATATATTGCATGCCTATATGGATGATCTTGTAATCTTTTCCAACACCTTAGAGGAACATCTACGTAAGTTAGAACTAGTACTACAGAGATTAAGACAACATAACTTAAGGGTAAAGATTAGTAAGTGTGAATTTTTCAAAACAGAATTGATATATTTGGGTTTCATGGTGTCAAGCCAAGGTCTTAAAGTAGTCCATGATAAGGTGACGGCTATACGTAATTTTCCCATACCTACTAATGTCAAGGGAATACAGCAATTTCTGGGTTGTAGTGGATATTACAGGCGTTTTATACGCAACTATTCAATAATAGCCGCTCCTTTAACTGATCTTACGAAGAAGGGCGTAGATTTCATATGGTCTGAGCAACATCAACAGGCGTTTAATACTTTGAAAGATGAACTGTGTAGTTCTCCTATCTTAAAATTTCCTGACTTCGGTAAGGAATTCTTCATTGCAACAGACGCCTCAGACTTAGGAGTAGGAGGGGTATTGCTTCAGCAATATGATAAACAGTTTTTCCCGATAGCTTTCTATTCTCGAAAATTGAGAACTTCCGAAAGTAAGTATGCAGTAATAGACAAGGAAGGACTAGCTATTGTTAATTCGCTAGTGCATTTTAAGTTCATAATTTACGGTTATCCCGTTAAGGTTCTTACTGACCATAAACCACTAACAGAGTTCTTTAAAGGCTTCAATCACAGCCCTAAACGAACTCGGTGGCATTTAATCATTCAAGATTTTGGCGCAAGAATCGGGTATTTGCCTGGGAAAGCAAATATCATTGCGGATGCATTATCACGCAACCCCGTGTCATCTTGTACGGAGTCTTTAGCTGAATTAATAGATATATCAACATCCATGCCTATTGTAAAAACAATATCTGAACAAGAAGATTTAGGCTGGAGTGCTGAATTGTTACAGACTGAGCAAAGAAAAGATCAGAAAATAGAAACAATTATAAATGCTTTGAAAGGCAATCATAAAGAAAAAGAATATATAAAGTATAAGCAGCAGAATTATGTAATCAAAGATAATATTCTGTGTAGGACTGTGACAAGGAAAACCCGCAATACACCACATGTAACTAACGACCAGGTAGTAGTACCAAACTCACTTGTTTCCACTGTCCTGAATTGGTTGCATTCAAATCCATTACATGGACACCCTGGGTTCTCATTAATGTCACAGAAAGCCAAATCATTGTTTTATTGGCATACAATGCTTACAGATATAAAAAGACACATAGCTAATTGTCGCACATGTCAGGAAAACAAAGGGCATACGAAAACACCTGTTAGCTTAGGAGCTTATCCTGTTCCCAATCAACCCTTTGAAAGAATACATTTAGATTTGTTAACAGGATTTTACGAGTCAGACAGAGGGAATAAGCACCTCTTAGTGATTATAGATGCTTTAACTCGATATACAGAACTAATAGCGCTTAAAACTAAAACTGCGATTGAATGCGCTAGGAAGTTTTACGAGTGTTATATTTGTAAACATGGAATTCCACACATGATAATCTCAGACTCGGGTGGTGAATTTAATAATCACTTTCTTATCTCATTGTGTGAATTCCTCAACATAAAGAAGGTTAATACCATGATATATCACCCAGAGTCGAATGGGCTAGTGGAAAGAGCAAATAGGAAGATATTAAATATATTAAGGGTAACACTAGGGGGATCAGACCCCAACTGGGATATTGCAATACCGGCGGCACTGAGTACTCTGAATCATTCATATCATATATCAATTAAAATGTCACCGCATGAAGCATTGTATGGTACCCCAGTTAGAACACCTTTCCATGTATTAACGCCTACAACTAATCTATCAAATCCTTTAAAAGAATGTATAAATGCAAGTATAAGTCGATATGATATCCTTCGAAAGAATTTAGAAGAATCACAAATCATAATGAAAAGGAATCATGATAAAATAGCAAAACCAACTAAAACATATACCGTGGGTGATAACATCTATATTCAAATCAATGTCAGAAAAGGGCTCAACTATAAACTAACACCTAAGTTTGAAGGCCCATTTAACATTTTGGAAATATTAACGGCCAATAGGTTTAGAATTCAAAACGTAGCCCAACCCACGGATGAGAGAATAGTACCATTGTCTCACATAAGAAATTAAAAAGAAGTGAGGAAAAATTTTAATTTTTGTGACTAAAAAGTTTTCTTTTTAATACAGGAGTAATTACATATATTTTTTCTCGTTACAGGTTTCCAAGATGAATTTTTTGTTGTTGGGAGTGATATTGTTCGCTCAGACATTTTTTTCGTATGGGATGAGTTCTAAGACTAAGAATATATATTCTAAATATGGCAATATAGTTGAAAGACAAGAAGACATTTTTATTACATCAACCAACGTAATTGTCGAAGTGCATATGCAAGCAATTTTTCTTCAAGAGAATGATATCACTAGCTTAAGAACCGCCATTTCAAGGTTTTCTGCATCATTGGATGAGTTGCATAGGAGACATTTTCATTTGACTACTAAGAGTTTGCTTGGATCAACATTAAAAGTTGCAGAGATGCTATCTGATGACTTAAAAAATAAGACTGGAGAGAAAGGATCTTTGGCTTATGACCTTTTGATGTGGACTGTAGGACACGAACAAAAAGAAAGACGGAATCCGTTCATTTATGCTGCATTAAGCATCTTTGGGTCTGTTGCAAGTTTAGGTTTAGGACTTTCCAATCGTCTTAAAATTAGTAATCAAAATAAGAAAATTGAGTTCTTGACTCATAAAGATGAATTGATTATGTCAGAACTAAGGGATCAGTTAGCTTCAATCAATAAAATTATGGATTTGTTAAATGAACATTCAGATAATATCGTTCAAATTATGGAAGTACAGGATTTGTTAGCAACATTAACGTATTATGATTCAAAGATAGATCACATACATAACAGAATTGCACATTTCATTGAGAAATCCAAGGATTATGTAGAAGCTATCACGTTAGCAACTAAAGGTGTATTGTCGCCCCATTTGTTGCCTATACGTTACTTAAAATTAGTTCTGGAGAACACTAGGGATAAACTAGGCTATGTTCCTTTGTTAGACGAACATAGGTTAGAATTTTATTACAGCCTAATTACAGTAAACGTAGATAATAACAAGATTAGGATTACAATTCCCTTTGATTCTTCTGATGCCTGGCAATCTTACAGGATATCACCATTTCCGACTTTCATGACGAATCACTCAAATCCAGTAATATCCAGTTTGACAGGACACGTATTGATTTCCCCAGACAAGGAAACATATACGGTCATTAAAGACTTAAATCAATTAACTCACTGTTCAGACGCAATGGATAGAAAAATATGTACAGCTGACTCATTTGAATTCCGTAAAAACTTGATGGATTCATGCGAGTTAGGTATAGTGCTAGACGGTGCTCTCTCCCATACAAGTGAAAATTGTCTGGATAAGCTTTATCCCTTTGACAATAAAGAATTCAATTGCAGACTAAATAATGGCTCGTGGATACGATACGACAAGGACGGCTTCAATGTATCATGCCCTGACGGATCCACATCATTCAACCACATCTTCGTCGCAGCAGATGGCTGTATCGGGACTTCCCCGAATTCCATGGTGACTGGCCTACGGACAATCATCAGAGAACGAGCTTACTTCGCGAACTTCACGTGGACCTCTACAACGCCCGCACTTCCTCTCCCCTATAAAGGAAGTGTGGCGAAACGCTTAATGAAACTTACCGAAAAGGACCACCTGTCGCCGACTTACAAAGAGATTCTTCACCCTATATTACTAGCAGGTTTATTTGGAACGGCGTTAATTTTTATCGCCGTGAACATCCTTGTTTGGCGTAGGTTACGGCACAGCAAGCAGCTACAAAGGAACGAGTTGAATAGCCCTGACAATACCCCTTACTTGATCCAGTTCAAAGCTGTATGAGTGGCCACCTCATTCGCTAAGGGAGTAATTTGTCAGGATGATGTTTGTATGAAAAGCTGATTAGTACGCTAGTAATATGTAATTAAAGAAATTCTCTACATTTGATGTTGGGTCAAGGTCATTTATGTCAACATCAATAGTATTGAATAATCAATTTAACCCTGGATAGGTACGGTCCTCGGACACCCCTTTAAGGGTATACTCGGACGCGAACGACCCCGACGCCAAAAAAAATTCTTGAAAAATCAGTTTTTGCAGTAACCTCCTTTTTTCTTTTGCCAAAAAAAAACTTCAATGAATGCTTAAAACAACTGTATAGATAAATACTACTCATCTGCAGAAAAACTATTTATTATAAATATTTTAAAAAATTAAGTAGAAAAAAAAAAGACCTGACATAAAAATTCATAAAAAAAAAGTTTATACATATATACACAAATCCTTTTAGGAATTGATTCTTGAATGTTTAGGACACATCTTGATGTATTTTGGATGAAGTCAGACCCATTTAGGTGAAGATCTGAAATGAGAAAAAAAGGGTAACTTTTTTTGGCCAAAAAAATTTGTCCAAATTTCATGAATTTTTTTGGGTACCCAAATGAAATAGGAAGTGGCTAATTTTTTTAGGGAATAAACATATGTTATCCTAAAATAGAAATATGTAAAAAAATCTTCATTATTTTGTAAATTACATTTATATCAGGGGCCATATCTAAAGGTAATTTTTTGAGTACTTAGAAATTCCGTAAAAAAATACATATATTTAATATATAATATGATATTTATGCAGGTAAAAATATACCACAATATCACAAATTCTATAGGGAACAAGAATATATATAGATAGGGCAGCTTACGCTTCGGATATGTCCACAAAATGGCCGCCAACCACACTGACTCCGACTCCCTAATCTGCCACTTGAAATGTAGGAAGGGTATGTCAATTTCAAGGTGTTATTTACTAATCTAATTATTATTGGATATGCATAAAAATTGTATGGTGGGTTGCTGGATAATTGTCGATTATTTTACGACTATAAAATTGAAATTCTGACCCAAAAAAATTTTTTTGAAGGGAAATAAAATCGAAAAAAAAATGTAAAACAATATTTTAGCTAAAAAAATTTGATGATATTCAATCAAAAAAAAAGTAAACAAAATTTTCCGACAAATAAACATCTAGAGGAATCATTACTCTGTGATAGTTCCTTAGTACGTAGTAATTTTGAAAGAATTGGGAAAAAACGAAAAAATGGCAATCACCGGAAAATCGAACACATACCTATATATACGCCATATCTGGCTAAAAAAAAGATAGGCATGGGTAGCCAGATCATCTAGAAACACTTTCCAACACTATAAAAATATAAGTTTTGCGACACTACTTGCCAATTCCTTACGGTAACATGACTAAGCAAAAAAATGCAAAACAAATAAAAAGGGGCACTCGAGGAAAAATGGCTAACATTCTAATATACGGCATTTCAGAAAAAAAAAATTCAGCCACGTGCTAGGCAAACCATCAAGGCACATTTTCCGACAAATAAACATCTAAATGAATAATTACTCTGTGATAGTTCCTTAGTACGTAGTAATTTTGAAAGA
>NC_090733.1:29130343-29140343 GCF_036898095.1 Palaemon carinicauda
AGAATTAGAGAAATATCTTCAAGACTTCAAAATAAATAGCTGTAAAACCAGAGATATATCTTCAAGACTTCAACATAAAAGCTGTAAAACCAAAGAATGATCTTCAAGACTTCAAAATAAAAGCTGTAATACCTGATAAAGATCTTCAAGAACTCAGAACTATCTACAAAAATCTACAATTTTGACTAAGTCCAACGGAAATGCTAACACCAACATATGTTAGTATACAAATAGAATCTTCAATCAACATCCTAGGAAACCCAAGGACTGGCATTCAACTATTGCAAAACATATCCAGGAAGACCTACATTCTACAAGAAACTAGAACGAGACATCGCTAACAAAACATCAAGAGAGAGAGAGAGAGAGACGACTCGACTTCATATATAAGCTAAGTACAGAGATTTTGTATTAATTTCAGTTTGTGCAGTGAAGTGTAGTTATCACAAGTCGTTAGTCAATTATTACTGGGGTGAGTGAATTCCTAAACTTTGTTATAAGAAACTCCGAATTCTCATTTTGAATTTTTCTTTCTTTGTGCTAATTCCTTTTTCTTTCATAAACTCTTGGGGGGAAATGTATTGGGATTAGTAACATTGTTGGGGGAATTTTATTATACATATGCGTTTACGCAGTGGGCGTCTGTACTCATATAGATATTTTGATAGGATTGAAAGGGTCAAAGAGATAGAAAAAAAAAGAATACAGCAGTCATGGCTCCTCCTGTCAGCCCTACCCCTGGACCTAGTGGTGTAGGCCAGGCTAATCCTCCTCCAATTGTGACGCTTGTAAATGCCAGGTCAGCAATCCCCCCCTTCCTTTTCAAGGCCGTGTCAACGGGTTCTTGCCACAAAATGTGGAGTCATGGATTTCATCCGTTGATGCCCATTTAAATGCCAAACAAATCGTAGATCCTTTTGTACAATTACAAGAAGCTAAAAGTTTTATAGATTTTTCTAAGGGGGATGCGAGTGCGTATTTAAGAGGTGTTTCATTTCAGGAAGCAGTTACTTGGGATGATTTCAAAGTTAGGTTACGCGCGATCTATGGGGGGTGAGGAAGCTTTGGATGTAGTGTTAACGTTACGAAATACACTTAATCAAGCCACTATGAATCGGCTTAATGTTGTTGAGAGAGCAGCTCTCATAGCTGATAGGCTTAACGAATATCAGGACATTTTAGGTAATTCCACTTGGGTTACTAACGATAATATCTCCGTGAAAGATTTTTTACGATTAATGTATTTAACTTGCATGACACTTATGTTGCCTGAAGCTTTAGTGCGGTGCTTTGATAAGAAGTTAATGCCTGCAAGTACGGAATTGGATGTCTATAAACAGATAAAGAAGCACATGTCCAAGTGTCCAGATCTCGATCCCGTGTTAACTCAAGTTTTTGCTAAGAATGAAACAAAACCACAAACAGTGAACGTAATTAATAATCCAGTAGCGGGAGTGACGTGTTACAACTGCAAACGTCAAGGTCACATAAGCGCAGACTGTAGAACGAAATTTTGTTCAGTTCACAACACAGGATCACATTCTTATAGTCAATGTTACGCGCGTAAGACACAACAATATCCTAGAAATACACAGTCAATTCCACAGTCAGTTCCATATGGAAATAAAAAGAAAAATCCTCATTTTAACAATAAGAAGAAACAACAAAATGTCAATGCAGTTCAGAGTCCGAAACAAACAAACACTTCTTCAAATATCGCTGAGCCTGGGCCGTCAAACCAGACCTCGCAAAGTCAGCCTAATTTTCAGAATGTGCAGAGCAAAGCAAATACCACATAGTTAACTCTAGAGGGGAAGAGAGTGATGTTGGGTCAAGGTCATTTATGTCAACATCAATAGTATTGAATAATCAATTTAATGTTTTATCAGATAATTGTGAGACAATAGATTTCCTATGAAACACACGGCCGAATTAAGTAAAACAGTGCATGCTCCGTAGATTTGCAACGAATTCATACAATAATAAGCCAAAATGAGTTACGGCCAACCTTATATGCTGTAAATTTAGAACACAAATCCTTTACGTTATTTTTTGACTCTGGTAGTCCACGTAATATTATGGATTTGAAGACGCATCATTTGTTGTTTTCGAACTTTCCGATTGAAAAATCAGGAATCAGACTTTCAGGTATAGGAATAATGAATTAAACGTCATAGGCATAACTCATATTCAGTTCAGAGTCGGTAATCGCACGTTTGCCGATACATTTGTTGTTGTGAAAAACATTAATATGTATCCAGCTGTAATTATAGGATACCCATCTATGGGAAATCAAAACATTATCTTAGCTCCTGCAAAGCACGGCGTGTATATCAAAGGGAAATTCTATAAGTCTTCTAATACTTTAAAGTCAGTTTTGGATAAAAAGGAGACGACAAATGTAACCGTAACGTACGTTGAAGAACCAATAACTTGTCTCACTAATAAAGAAATAATACACGCGACCCAGCAGAATTCTCGTTCACCCGTAATATCATCTTGCACGCAATATATCGAACCAAACATACCTTCGAATTTAATAGTGCAAATAAAGAAAACACTACCGGGATCTGAAATATTAATCCTTTCCGATACTTTGAAAACCAACGGATTGTCTGTCACACAAGCTATTTATACAGTAGGCTCACATCAGCAATGTAATATCGAAGTCTGTAATCATTTAAATAACACTTTAGTAATTCACAAAAATCAACATATCTTGGATGTAGAAGTTTATAAACATCGTATTCTTACCGTTGCTGAAATCAATCACTCTAAATCAGTTGCGGATGAATCCCTTTTACGATCTATTAAAAATAAAATCAGTAAGGACATTCAAGACGAAGAAATTCAGCAGAAAATTTTTGAACTTTTAAATAAATATACAGATGTCTTTTCCACTACGGATGGATCCTTAGGGAAAACAGATGTGATCGAGCATCAAATAAGGTTAAAAGACAAACAGAAAATTATATATGTACCCTCGTACAGACTCCCTATGAAATTCCAGAATGAAATAAATGATGAAGTAGGTAAAATGTTAGAGGAAGGAGTCATTAGAAAATCAAATAGCCCTTATAATTTTCCTTTAATAGTTGTACCGAAAAAAGATCGAACATGGCGTATCTGCGTCGACTTTCGTCGTCTAAACGAGGGAAACGATCCCTGATCGATTCCCAGTGCCATGTACTGACGATATTTTGTCTTTGTTAGGTCAGAATAAATATTTTACCAGTTTGGACTTACTTAAAGGCTTTCACCAGATATCATTAGAAGAAGATAGTATCCCATACACAGCCTTCAGCACAGCCAGGGGACATTATGAATTTTTACGGATGCCTTTTGGTTTACGTTGTGCTCCTATAACATTTACAAGAATGATTAACATAGTGTTTGGAGACTTGTTAGGGGATATATTGCATGCCTATATGGATGATCTTGTAATCTTTTCCAACACCTTAGAGGAACATCTACGTAAGTTAGAACTAGTACTACAGAGATTAAGACAACATAACTTAAGGGTAAAGATTAGTAAGTGTGAATTTTTCAAAACAGAATTGATATATTTGGGTTTCATGGTGTCAAGCAAGGTCTTAAAGTAGTCCATGATAAGGTGACGGCTATACGTAATTTTCCCATACCTACTAATGTCAAGGGAATACAGCAATTTCTGGGTTGTAGTGGATATTACAGGCGTTTTATACGCAACTATTCAATAATAGCCGCTCCTTTAACTGATCTTACGAAGAAGGGCGTAGATTTCATATGGTCTGAGCAACATCAACAGGCGTTTAATACTTTGAAAGATGAACTGTGTAGTTCTCCTATCTTAAAATTTCCTGACTTCGGTAAGGAATTCTTCATTGCAACAGACGCCTCAGACTTAGGAGTAGGAGGGGGTATTGCTTCAGCAATATGATAAACAGTTTTTCCCGATAGCTTTCTATTCTCGAAATTGAGAACTTCCGAAGTAAGTATGCAGTAATAGACAAGGAAGGACTAGCTATTGTTAATTCGCTAGTGCATTTTAAGTTCATAATTTACGGTTATCCCGTTAAGGTTCTTACTGACCATAAACCACTAACAGAGTTCTTTAAAGGCTTCAATCACAGCCCTAAACGAACTCGGTGGCATTTAATCATTCAAGATTTTGGCGCAAGAATCGGGTATTTGCCTGGGAAAGCAAATATCATTGCGGATGCATTATCACGCAACCCCGTGTCATCTTGTACGGAGTCTTTAGCTGAATTAATAGATATATCAACATCCATGCCTATTGTAAAAACAATATCTGAACAAGAAGATTTAGGCTGGAGTGCTGAATTGTTACAGACTGAGCAAAGAAAAGATCAGAAAATAGAAACAATTATAAATGCTTTGAAAGGCAATCATAAAGAAAAAGAATATATAAAGTATAAGCAGCAGAATTATGTAATCAAAGATAATATTCTGTGTAGGACTGTGACAAGGAAAACCCGCAATACACCACATGTAACTAACGACCAGGTAGTAGTACCAAACTCACTTGTTTCCACTGTCCTGAATTGGTTGCATTCAAATCCATTACATGGACACCCTGGGTTCTCATTAATGTCACAGAAAGCAAATCATTGTTTTATTGGCATACAATGCTTACAGATATAAAAAGACACATAGCTAATTGTCGCACATGTCAGGAAAACAAAGGGCATACGAAAACACCTGTTAGCTTAGGAGCTTATCCTGTTCCCAATCAACCCTTTGAAAGAATACATTTAGATTTGTTAACAGGATTTTACGAGTCAGACAGAGGGAATAAGCACCTCTTAGTGATTATAGATGCTTTAACTCGATATACAGAACTAATAGCGCTTAAAACTAAAACTGCGATTGAATGCGCTAGGAAGTTTTACGAGTGTTATATTTGTAAACATGGAATTCCACACATGATAATCTCAGACTCGGGTGGTGAATTTAATAATCACTTTCTTATCTCATTGTGTGAATTCCTCAACATAAAGAAGGTTAATACCATGATATATCACCCAGAGTCGAATGGGCTAGTGGAAAGAGCAAATAGGAAGATATTAAATATATTAAGGGTAACACTAGGGGGATCAGACCCCAACTGGGATATTGCAATACCGGCGGCACTGAGTACTCTGAATCATTCATATCATATATCAATTAAAATGTCACCGCATGAAGCATGTATGGTACCCCAGTTAGAACACCTTTCCATGTATTAACGCCTACAACTAATCTATCAAATCCTTTAAAAGAATGTATAAATGCAAGTATAAGTCGATATGATATCCTTCGAAAGAATTTAGAAGAATCACAAATCATAATGAAAAGGAATCATGATAAAATAGCAAAACCAACTAAAACATATACCGTGGGTGATAACATCTATATTCAAATCAATGTCAGAAAAGGGCTCAACTATAAACTAACACCTAAGTTTGAGGCCCATTTAACATTTTGGAAATATTAACGGCCAATAGGTTTAGAATTCAAAACGTAGCCCAACCCACGGATGAGAGAATAGTACCATTGTCTCACATAAGAAATTAAAAAGAAGTGAGGAAAAATTTTAATTTTTGTGACTAAAAAGTTTTCTTTTTAATACAGGAGTAATTACATATATTTTTTCTCGTTACAGGTTTCCAAGATGAATTTTTTGTTGTTGGGAGTGATATTGTTCGCTCAGACATTTTTTTCGTATGGGATGAGTTCTAAGACTAAGAATATATATTCTAAATATGGCAATATAGTTGAAAGACAAGAAGACATTTTTATTACATCAACCAACGTAATTGTCGAAGTGCATATGCAAGCAATTTTTCTTCAAGAGAATGATATCACTAGCTTAAGAACCGCCATTTCAAGGTTTTCTGCATCATTGGATGAGTTGCATAGGAGACATTTTCATTTGACTACTAAGAGTTTGCTTGGATCAACATTAAAAGTTGCAGAGATGCTATCTGATGACTTAAAAAATAAGACTGGAGAGAAAGGATCTTTGGCTTATGACCTTTTGATGTGGACTGTAGGACACGAACAAAAAGAAAGACGGAATCCGTTCATTTATGCTGCATTAAGCATCTTTGGGTCTGTTGCAAGTTTAGGTTTAGGACTTTCCAATCGTCTTAAAATTAGTAATCAAAATAAGAAAATTGAGTTCTTGACTCATAAAGATGAATTGATTATGTCAGAACTAAGGGATCAGTTAGCTTCAATCAATAAAATTATGGATTTGTTAAATGAACATTCAGATAATATCGTTCAAATTATGGAAGTACAGGATTTGTTAGCAACATTAACGTATTATGATTCAAAGATAGATCACATACATAACAGAATTGCACATTTCATTGAGAAATCCAAGGATTATGTAGAAGCTATCACGTTAGCAACTAAAGGTGTATTGTCGCCCCATTTGTTGCCTATACGTTACTTAAAATTAGTTCTGGAGAACACTAGGGATAAACTAGGCTATGTTCCTTTGTTAGACGAACATAGGTTAGAATTTTATTACAGCCTAATTACAGTAAACGTAGATAATAACAAGATTAGGATTACAATTCCCTTTGATTCTTCTGATGCCTGGCAATCTTACAGGATATCACCATTTCCGACTTTCATGACGAATCACTCAAATCCAGTAATATCCAGTTTGACAGGACACGTATTGATTTCCCCAGACAAGGAAACATATACGGTCATTAAAGACTTAAATCAATTAACTCACTGTTCAGACGCAATGGATAGAAAAATATGTACAGCTGACTCATTTGAATTCCGTAAAAACTTGATGGATTCATGCGAGTTAGGTATAGTGCTAGACGGTGCTCTCTCCCATACAAGTGAAAATTGTCTGGATAAGCTTTATCCCTTTGACAATAAAGAATTCAATTGCAGACTAAATAATGGCTCGTGGATACGATACGACAAGGACGGCTTCAATGTATCATGCCCTGACGGATCCACATCATTCAACCACATCTTCGTCGCAGCAGATGGCTGTATCGGGACTTCCCCGAATTCCATGGTGACTGGCCTACGGACAATCATCAGAGAACGAGCTTACTTCGCGAACTTCACGTGGACCTCTACAACGCCCGCACTTCCTCTCCCTATAAAGGAAGTGTGGCGAAACGCTTAATGAAACTTACCGAAAAGGACCACCTGTCGCCGACTTACAAAGAGATTCTTCACCCTATATTACTAGCAGTTTATTTGGAACGGCGTTAATTTTTATCGCCGTGAACATCCTTGTTTGGCGTAGGTTACGGCACAGCAAGCAGCTACAAAGGAACGAGTTGAATAGCCCTGACAATACCCCTTACTTGATCCAGTTCAAAGCTGTATGAGTGGCCACCTCATTCGCTAAGGGAGTAATTTGTCAGGATGATGTTTGTATGAAAAGCTGATTAGTACGCTAGTAATATGTAATTAAAGAAATTCTCTACATTTGATGTTGGGTCAAGGTCATTTATGTCAACATCAATAGTATTGAATAATCAATTTAACCCTGGATAGGTACGGTCCTCGGACACCCCTTTAAGGGTATACTCGGACGCGAACGACCCCGACGCCAAAAAAAATTCTTGAAAAATCAGTTTTTGCAGTAACCTCCTTTTTTCTTTTGCCAAAAAAAAACTTCAATGAATGCTTAAAACAACTGTATAGATAAATACTACTCATCTGCAGAAAAACTATTTATTATAAATATTTTAAAAAATTAAGTAGAAAAAAAAAAGACCTGACATAAAAATTCATAAAAAAAAAGTTTATACATATATACACAAATCCTTTTAGGAATTGATTCTTGAATGTTTAGGACACATCTTGATGTATTTTGGATGAAGTCAGACCCATTTAGGTGAAGATCTGAAATGAGAAAAAAAGGGTAACTTTTTTTGGCCAAAAAAATTTGTCCAAATTTCATGAATTTTTTTGGGTACCCAAATGAAATAGGAAGTGGCTAATTTTTTTAGGGAATAAACATATGTTATCCTAAAATAGAAATATGTAAAAAAATCTTCATTATTTTGTAAATTACATTTATATCAGGGGCCATATCTAAGGTAATTTTTTGAGTACTTAGAAATTCCGTAAAAAAATACATATATTTAATATATAATATGATATTTATGCAGGTAAAAATATACCACAATATCACAAATTCTATAGGAACAAGAATATATATAGATAGGGCAGCTTACGCTTCGGATATGTCCACAAAATGGCCGCCAACCACACTGACTCCGACTCCCTAATCTGCCACTTGAAATGTAGGAAGGGTATGTCAATTTCAAGGTGTTATTTACTAATCTAATTATTATTGGATATGCATAAAAATTGTATGGTGGGTTGCTGGATAATTGTCGATTATTTTACGACTATAAAATTGAAATTCTGACCCAAAAAAATTTTTTTGAAGGGAAATAAAATCGAAAAAAAAATGTAAAACAATATTTTAGCTAAAAAAATTTGATGATATTCAATCAAAAAAAAAGTAAACAAAATTTTCCGACAAATAAACATCTAGAGGAATCATTACTCTGTGATAGTTCCTTAGTACGTAGTAATTTTGAAAGAATTGGGAAAAAACGAAAAAATGGCAATCACCGGAAAATCGAACACATACCTATATATACGCCATATCTGGCTAAAAAAAAGATAGGCATGGGTAGCCAGATCATCTAGAAACACTTTCCAACACTATAAAAATATAAGTTTTGCGACACTACTTGCCAATTCCTTACGGTAACATGACTAAGCAAAAAATGCAAAACAAATAAAAAGGGGCACTCGAGGAAAAATGGCTAACATTCTAATATACGGCATTTCAGAAAAAAAAAATTCAGCCACGTGCTAGGCAAACCATCAAGGCACATTTTCCGACAAATAAACATCTAAATGAATAATTACTCTGTGATAGTTCCTTAGTACGTAGTAATTTTGAAAGAATGGGAAAAAAACGAAAAATGGCAATCACAGGAAAATCGAACACATACCTATATACGCCATATCTGGCTAAAAAAAGAAGATAGGCATGGGTAGCCAGATCATCTAGAAACACTTTCCAACACTATAAAATTATAAGTTTTGCGACACTACTTGCCAATTCCTTACGGTAACATGACTAAGCAAAAAAATGCAAAACAAATAAAAAGGGGCACTCGTGGAAAAATGGCCATTCTAATATACGGCATTTCAGAAAAAAAAAATTTCAGCCACGTGCTAGGCAAACCATCAAGGCATATTTTCCGACAAATAAACATATAAATGAAATATTACTCTGTGATAGTTCCTTAGTACGTAGTAATTTTGAAAGAAATGGGAAAAAAACGAAAAAATGGCAATCACAGGAAAATCGAACACATACTTATATATAGCCCATATCTGGCTAAAAAAAAATAGGCATGGGTAGCCAGATCATCTAGAAACACTTTCCAACACTATAAAAATATAAGTTTTGCGACACTACTTGCCAATTCCTTACGGTAACATGACTAAGCAAAAAAATGCAAAACAAATAATAAGGGGCACTCGCGGAAAAATGCCCAACATTCTAATATACGGCATCTCAGATAAAAAAAAAGACATGCACGTGTTAGCCCAACCATCAAGGCACACTTTCTAACACATAAACATGAAAAAAAAATCAATAATATACGGCAATTCCTTACTACGTAGTAAATTTTTACAAATATTGAAAAAAAACAGAAATTGGCAACCGCAGTTAAATACCCAATATACCAATAACTACGTCGTATCTGACAAAAACAAAGTCATGCATGGGTAGCCAGATCATCTAGACACACTTTCCAACACTAAAAAAGCAAAAGTTTTACGACACTATTTCGCAATATCTTACGGAAAAATGACTTGGCAAAAAAATGAAAAAAAATGAAAAAGGACACTCGCGGTAAAATGCCCGACATTCTAATATACGACATCTCAGATAAAAAAAAAGACATGCACGTGTTAGCCCAACCATCAAGGCACA
>NC_090733.1:29152843-29157843 GCF_036898095.1 Palaemon carinicauda
CTTGCATATGATTTAGTTTTACTTTGTTATATTTTCAGATTCTCCAATGGTTTCAAGCACGTCAAAACATCGAGGATGCCTCAACAAGGCCAATTCTTTCTGCTACATGTGTGGGGACTTCAAAACAGTTGCACAGTGTCGAACCCATCACTTCCCTCCTCAGAATCGCCTACTTTCACTATTTTGACTATAAAATTTGTGATCAGGACAAGTCTTGGGCTCCCAACATCTGTTGTAAACCCTGCTACAATTGACTAACTGCATGGTTTAAGGGCAAGAAAGCGGCTTTCAACTTTGCAGTCCCGATGGTTTGGAGAGAACTACGAAGCCATGCAGATGATTGTTATTTTTGTTTAGCTAATATAACTGGTTTCAATGCATCTTCTAGGAAAAAGATCAAATATCCCAACCTTCCATCTGCTATGAGACCCGTTCCCCATTCAGATGATCTTCCTGTACCCACACCTCCAGTAAAAAAGGATCTTCTTTCCTCATCAGATGAAGAAATGCCTTGAAGGGAGGATTCTGCCGAGTCAATATCTTTGGGAGATATTGAGTCTACATATTCAGGAACAAGTTGTAACGAGCCACACTGGATCACGCAAGAAGAACTGAATGATCTTGCTCGTGATTTGTATCTGTCAAAACAGCAGTCAGAGCTCTTGGCTTCTCGGCTTAAACAGTGAAACCTAGTCCAGGAAGATGTAAGGATCACGAGTTTCAGGAATCAGAACAATGACCTTGCTTCCTTTTTTGACATGGAAAACAAGTTGTGGTACTGCACAAACATACCTGGCTTGTTCACGTCCCTTGGTTTGCCACATAATCCTTCAGACTGGCGTCTTTTCATAGACTCTTCCAAGCGAAGTCTAAAGGCTGTGCTTCTGCGCAATGGGAGTAAATAACCCAGCATTCCCATTGCACACTCCGTCCATCTAAAGGAGTCCTATGACAATATGGAGCTTCTTTTAGAAGCTATAAGTATAGCGAGTACCATTGGAGTCTGTGTTGGGACCTCAAGGTCATTGGTCTTCTTATGGGTATGCAAGCAGACTTCACAAAGTACTGTTGTTTTCTCTGTCTCTGGGATAGTCGAGCTGTATCCCAGCATTACAAGCAGAAAGACTTGGAGTATAGAAGCGCTTTTGTTCCTGGCGAACACAGCGTCAAGGGGAATCCTCTGGTGGATATGAATAAGGTGCTTCTTCCTCCTCTTCACATCAAGCTTGGTTTGATGAAGAATTTCGTTAAGGCATTGGACAAAAATTGTGCTGCCTTCCAACACTTGTCTACTGTGTTCCCAGGTGTTAGTGCTGCTAAGCTCAAAGAGTGCATATTTGTCGGACCTCAGATCCGAGAAGTGCTGAAGGATACTGATTTTGAAGAGCTTCTAACTTGAAGGAACTGAGAGCATGGGAAACATTCAAGTCAGTCTGTAGTTGCTTTCTTGGTAACACACGCGTACCAGATTACCAAGCCTTAATTGAAAAGTTCCTAAAGTCTTACGAGGATATGGGGTGCCGAATGTCACTCAAGATTCATTTTCTCCATTCCCACCTTAACTTCTTCTTGCCAAACCTTGAAGCAGTGAGTGATGAGTATGGAGAAAGATTCCATCAAGACATTACGAATATGGAGAGCAACTATCAAGGCAAATGGAACCCCGGCTTGATGGGAGACTTCTGCTGGATTCTCTTGCTTGACATCCTGGAGGCAAAATACACCAGATCTTCTAAGAAAACACACTTTTTACTGTCTGTGGTACTATGAATTGTGTAATTGCCTCATCCAAGTATATTAGTTCAATCAGTGTTCTTTATCTATCCTGTTTTATCAGTTATAAGCTGCTGCAACTCTTAAAATGTGCATAAATATTTTCTGTTTTTACTAAAATGAGACTGTTTAAAAGCCAGAAAACTAAAGTTGATAGAGCAAAACTATTTATAAATTTGAATTCAGCACACCCAAATTAGCAAAAAACACCTATCCCCATTCTTGCCTCAGACCAATTTTTTTATTTTTTTTTTTTAAACCAATGCTATTGGAGTCATAAGGGAGGGCCAGAGAGACAGGTTTACATCCTCTAGTACTGGTAGAGAATTTACTTCCATTACTGCCTTTTTAACAGCCTATTAACTTTTGAGGTAAAAGGAAAGACAGTATCCTTTGGAGCTACAAAGGTTGCTTGCATTCTACCAAAAGCAGAAAGCTGAGCGGTAGTAAACTCTGCCGTCTTTAGCTCCTTCCCTAATAAGTTTTGAGCCTTAATGTGGTCCAGGATGATCGTTTCCTTAGGGATTGTATCATTCCTCATGGATGCCTCAGAATTCAGTATTACGTAACAATAAGGATAATTCTCAATGGAGGGAAAGAATTTTAAATTTGAGAACAGTTTAGATCCCATGCCTTCTCTAATATGAAGGCATCCCTCACTCAGACCCATATGTTACGCATAATGCCAAGAGTTCTTTGCCAAACAGTTTGAAAGACTTGATGGTGGTGGAGCCTTGGACTTAGCTGCCTGTTGAAGGGCTTCAATCTTCTCCTCTAAGAATGCTTAAGCTTTTTTAGACCTCGCATGGATGTTCTCCATGAATACCTTCATGGATGTAATAAACTCCAAATGTCCAGGGAACAAAGGGGCATTCGGACTGCAAAGAGGAGTTGAAGTAGAGGTAGGTGTAAGAGATTAACAGGAGCATGAACAGAGGAAGTACTAGGAATCAAGCTAACCTACTGAGTGTCAAATGAGTCCTTTGAAGCATCCTTTGTTAATGAGATCCTCTCACTTTTGTGAGGGAGGGGAAGTTGTCGACATGTTGTCGGGTTTGAAAGTCATCTCCTGAAATGCGTCCCAAACTTCATGATCTGCTTGATCCAGTTGTACCGACAGAAATTGAACTGTCAGTATCTGGTGACCATGCACTGCAGTCACATCAGCCTTAGGGAAAAGGAGAACCTTTAATTCCATTGAAGGGAGATAAGGAGCCCCTTGTTGAGAGCTCTTCTGGAATCCTCTCATTTAATGCCTGATGGTATTATGACCCCACAGTTTCTCCTCTTGGGAAACATTGGTAGCGTGGAAACTCAAATTAATTAGATCCTTGCCTATACTGCAGTTGGTATATTCCCAAGTAGCAAAGAAACCTTTGGAAACATAGCAGTCCACATGTTTCCTAGAGTTCTTGTGGCTGCGGGGCAATTTAACCTATTTGATGCCAGTTACTGTTGCACACTCCATGTTGTCAGCAACCTGTAAAATTAGAAAAGTTTCAATGAGTACCTTTTGACACACCAAGGAAATGTTTATATCTTTATACACCCAAGAATTTCAATAAAAATATATTTCAAAGTATAGATAAATGCTACACTGCAATAGAAGATCATGAAAACAGCACAGAATTCTAATGTGTAGTAGAATAAGGGATGAAAGGTTCATTCCAATAGAACATTGTTTCCTTCAACATCGGTCGATTACACAACCTAAGGTGGGCAAGAGCAGATTCCAATCTGCCTAGGGCGGCAGCAGCTGTACCTGAGGCTGATATTACTCAAGCCAGCAGGCCTGGAAAGTATAGCAAAATGGTAATCACTTCACCCAGGGAGATTCCGACTGAGCAGAGGAGCTGAGACTCTATAGCAAGAAATATGTATTCTCAGAGAAGGAAGCCGAGCCCAGAAACAGGGCGACTGCTAAGGCGATAAAGATGGAGTAGCATCAGGGGTCCTATTTTCATTGTCTAGAAAGGGTTAGGCTTACAAAAACTACCATGGAAGCTAGCCTAGCTATATAGCAATTGAGGTATGCTCAAATGCCAGGTAATGCAGACTAGGTGATGGAACTGTAGTTCCACGAACAGGAAGAAAATGCAGCCTAACCAGGAAAGGGAAAGAGATAGCTGGTCCATCCAGAATTGGCCGCTCAGGTGGCAGAGAGAACTAATCCAGGATAGTTTAAAAGTCTTATTAGTCTGAGGATTCCTCAGATGCGAGGGAAACCTGGACTAGGTAAAGGAACTGAGTTCCACAGCAAGCAGACCGAGCCTAGTAGTGGGTTAAGGGTAGTGGGAAAAGGAAGGAAGACTTAGAAAAGGGTAAAGCAGCAGGACAGAGAGGCTTAATTGTAGTATTAGAACAATATAAAGGGATCTACAGTAAGTAGGCACAAAGAACTAGTTCTCACAACTGGTTATCACTTAGCCACAGACTAAGTATAATAGCCTAGAAGAAGGGTAAGGCGGCAAGAAAGGAAGGTCTATCTGTCAATTTTTAGAGCAGATTTAGTATCGTTCCCAGTGATTAACAGAGTGTAGACACAGGGAACAGGTCTCTTAAACCAGTGTCACCTATCCAATAAGTAGGGTTAAGTAGATAAAATGAGATACTGTGGACCTAAGCCTGATATGACGTAATAATAGCTAGGGGGGGGGGGTGTGCCGGCTTCATGAGAATCATTCGGTTATATGGTAAAAAGGGAAGCTGGGTTTATAAATATTAGCTAGTGTTTGCCAAGACATAAGGGTAAATAGTTAGCCTAGGCCAAGCCTGTTTAAGAAAAGCAATAACGAAAAGCAATAGTCTAACCTAAATTCATGCCACAGTTGTAAAAAGATATATGCAATACACTTTTACAAGACTAGATAAGGGATTCATGTAAAACCCCAAACAATTTTAAAACATGAGCTTCCGGCTTCGGCCATCAAACGGCAGCGGCTATGGAACGGATGCATAGAGATAAAATAATAGGGGTAAAGTACTAACTGATTAAACAGAAGCAGAAGCATCCATATTCTCAAAAACACTCAAAAACTTTTCAAAACAAATGGAAAACTTCCAAGGCAATCTATCAAGACAATGCTGCTAGAAGGAATGGTGAACCACCGAGCCTGTTTACATTAATGCACTTGGATCTGAGTTGTAACAGCTCTCCCACTTATCCAATCCTATTCCATATCCTTCGAGACAAGGTAAACTATTCAGGGTAGGATAGCCATGGTTGT